>NC_083703.1:81182500-81430000 GCF_033118175.1 Dama dama
TCTGAAAGATCTAGTCTGAAAAACTCAGCAAAGGCAGAAAAGATTAAAGCACTGTTAAGTCAAGGAAGCTGGTACTGTAAAGTTTGTTCAGATTTTTCTAATGACTTATTTCTCCCTTTTGCCTGAATGATTCATGTTTCTGTAGGAAACAGTTTTATCCACAAGTAGCAGATAACAGTGGTTTAGACCCTAAGCACACGTGTTTATGACTTAAGTACACAAATTTGCAGCTACAGGAATAATACTGCTTGAATAAAGTCATCAAGGGACGTTTGACTTTCCATTGAACTGTCCTTGAAATGCTGACTTTCACCCCCGGGGCTATCTTACGGTTACACTGATCTGAACATCACCTGCGTGGAAGCTTTCTAGGTAGGACAGGGCATCATCTTTGTGTGGCTTTTTCAGACTCAGTTCAGTTCAGTCGCTCAGTCATGTCCGACTCTCTGCAATCCCATGGACTGCAGCACACCAGGCCTCCCGGTCCATCACTAACTCCCGGAGTTTACTCAAACTCATGTCTATCAAGTCGGTGATGCCATCCAGCCATCTCATCCTCTGTTGTCCCCTTCTCCTCCCGCCTTCAATCTTTCCCAGCATCAGGGTCTTTTCCAATGAGTCAGTTGGCATCAGATGGCCAAAGTATTGGAGTTTCAGCTTCAACATCAGTCCTTCCAATGAATATTCAGACTCAGGGAGAAAACTACTTCCAAGAGCCCCTCACGTGCAGACAAATCACTGGCAAATTGTAATGTGTTGCCACGTGTGGTGACTGGCTTGAGGCAAGCATGGTTCCCTCCCTAGGGCTGGAGGTGCTGCTGTCTGGAAAAATAAACAGGTTTCTGTTTGCAAAGAGGTGGGGAACCAATGGGGTCTGTGAAAGTGATGTGTTTCCATGGCACACCTCAAACATTGAGACACACACACACATCTGGGAAAAACAAACACACACACACTCCTCCCTACTCTATGTGCTACATTCTACTTCAATTATATTCGACTGCATTTTATCATGGTCCACTTAAAAAAATGTTTCTGGTGAGCCACAACATTGATTTTAGGAATCATTAGTAGAATGAGTTCTTTTCCTCAGTTGACAGAAGGTATGTTCAGGGAAGTTCAGGCAGGTTACAGAAAAGGCCTAAGAAACGCAGGCAATCAGAGAGAAACCAGAAATACACCAATGGCTTCTCCGAGGTCCGGGAGCATCCCCCACCACGCCTGCAGGCTCCGCGGTTCCCCAGCAACCAAGCTGGGGTAAGCCCTGGGTGAGGCTGCGAGGAGGAACTTTGTATTATTCTCAGACTACTCAAGTAATTCAACCTGTATCCGGGGTAAGCCTGGAGTCGGGGCCCCTGGGAGGCTCTGGCTTGTCCTGTTTTGCTGGGGTTGAGAGCGCCTGGGCAGCTGCAATGTTAGGGAGCCTGGCAAGCTGCCTTCCCCGAGGCGCGGAGGCTGACACAGCTCAGCGACTCACCACCACCAACGGGACTGCAGCTGTGTTCAGTCGCCGGGGCATTTCTAACCAGAGAAGACCAAACAATACGGACAAGCAGAGGCACGGAGCATGGTGTTAAATCAGACGTGTGTGCAAAACAGTGTTCTTTCAATTGCACTATCGTCTCCCTCTTCCTCCGGCGGGCTCGCAAGTCTGGAATTCCCCTGCATAAGCGGCTGTGGGCAGGAAAGAAGTGGACTGTGCTCTCCTGGTTTCGACCGGAACCACCCGCTTCACCCAACCTTCCCTCAACCATAGACCAAGGCCCCCCCACTGAACGGGGTCTGGAGCGGGAATATGAGTCTGCTTTACTAATTCTAGCTTTCGGTTTGTGTAAATTACTTAAACACTCCGGGTCATGAGGCCCTCTCTAAATTGGAAAGCTGCTTTATTTTTACATCTGCAGCATAGCAGCTCAAAGAACACGGTCAGATTGAATTTCCTTCTCCTGAAAAGATGGATGAATTTATAAATTCTAAGTGGGTTCTCTGTGCAAACAATTTATTCTTGAAGTCATGACTGTCCTCCATGAATCACAGAGGAGACCATCCTCAGTCAGATAACAGTCCATTTCCTTTTCAGGACGCAGTATTAAGAATTCATGGCTTGTTTATTTCCTGATATGGAAAAAGGATGCACCTTTTCAACAGCAGAAACTCCCAAGCTACATATTTAGAAAATAAAAATGAAAAATCTCCTACTAATTTCAAGATTTGGAAAGGCCCTTCTGCCTACTGAGTCCTGTAAAGACTGTGGGGAATTCATGAGAATGACTTTTTCATAAGCCTCGGCGTGTCCACCTGTAACAAGTCCCTCTTCCAAAGAAAGGTCTATATTCTCAAAGAAAACGATGAAATGCTGCATTTATGACTAGCCTTGAGATTCACGGCTCTTCGTTTTTGAAAAGCTGCAGTGTGATGCCTCCTGGGAGCAGCGCTGACAGCTCTTGGTGATCGTCGGCACTGACTGGTACTTGCTGTGAATGGGTGCCTGCTGGTCGCTTCAGTCATGTCCACCTCCGTGGGACCCCGTGGACTGCAGCCCACCAGGCTCCTCTGTCCATGGGGTTCTGCAGGCAAGAGCCCTGGAGTGGGTTGCCGCGCCCTCCTCCAGGGGATCTTCCCCACCCAGGGATCAAACCTGCGTCTCTTACGTCTGCCTGAACTGGCAGGTAGGTTCTTTACCACTAGCGCCACCTGGCAAGTCCCCTATGAATGGGGCATCTTGTCAAATTCTGGATTATCTCATTTAATCCCAATGACTATGAGATGAGAAACGATAATCCCGCTTTTCAGATGACGAAACAGGTTCAGTAATGTCAGTCACCGGCCCCCATCACACGAACACAGATGTCACTGCCAGGAGAAGAATCCGGTCCCAGGGCTCCTGAGGACTCAGGCGTGTCCCCCAGGTATGATGGGACGGAGAGAAAGATGCTTCTCAGCTTTACAGAAATGAATTCTGGGTATTCTAAACGACTAAAACAATAGCTTTATCAAGTAACGCCACACACATGCTTTGACAGATATTACTTTGGACAAGGACAAATGAAAATGGGTTACAGGAAAATCACTACCTGAATAATCATCCAGCTAGTGCATGTCAAAAATTTTAATAGCTTGAATGGCTACAAAATAATGCTTTAAAAGGTAGAGGAGAATGTGGTGGTCCCTAGATCATATTTTTTAATGAGTTATTATTCCTAGAATCATATATAATCAGAGCCCCTAATTGTCCCAAACCGGGGGTCTAGTCATGATCCTGCTTTTCCTGCGGGACGCCACCTCATGCACGAGATGCGGCAGCGCCCGCTCGAGGGTGGACGGCTAAAGAAGCTCGAGTGGCCTTGCTGACCCGTCACCAAGTAGCTCTGTGGCCTCAGGCAAGTCGCCTCACCTCTGTGCCCGTGGTGGTTGTTTTCTGTTTATAAAATGAAAGGGATGGAAAAGTCTGTGCCTGAAGCATATTCCAGGGCGACTTTATTGGGAGGGGCGAGTTAAATAACCTAAACATGTTTGTTGGGCACTTTACTCCCACTCCAGTATTCTGGCCTGGAGAATTCCGTGAACTGTATGGTCCATGGGGCCTCAAAGAGTAAGCGACTTCCCCTTACTTCCTCCGGCTGTTTTTTGGGAGGGAGCATAGAATGGAGATTTAGGGCAGGCAACTAGGGGGGCACATTAGTTGGTTTGAATTCTGTCTCCACCACTTTTTGCTGAGTGACTTTAAGCAAGTTCCTTAAATTCCCTGCACCTGGCTCCTATAGGAAGCTCGGGAACAATACAGGTCATAAACAAGCACTGCTGAAGCTCGGATGCTTTGCACCATACAAGTGTTACTTAACTTTCGCTTCTTTGATTTTTATGTGCCTGGCACCATTTAGGTGTCAACTAAGGGCTGACTTCTTAACTACATAAATCATGTTTATGTCCTAAATAAAGGCGAGGAGGGCGGTGGTTACTGTCTCCCATACTAACGTGCTTGCCAAGGTTCATTTGCAGTGAGCCATTTTCAAGTAGGACGACATCTTTTGCACTTCCTAAGATCACCAGCAGGTGGTAGACTTAGATTGTATTTTAGATGGTCAGGGCCTAGGGCTCCTTCAGCTGGGGGCTTTGTGAAATGATAAATATTTGTCCTTTTTAAATCAACACCTTGAGTCATTAGCATCTAGAATAAGTAACACCTGTCCTGATGTTAATGCTCTGATACTGCTGCTAAGTCGCTCAGTCGTGTCCGACTCTTTGTGACCCCGTGGACTGTAGCCCACCAGGCTCCTCTGTCCATGGGATTCTCCAGGCAAGAACACTGGAGTGGGTTGCCATGCCCTCCTCCAGGGATCAAACCTGCATCTCTTACGTCTCCTGCATTGACAGGCAGGTTCTTTATACCACTAGCGTCAACTGGGAAGCCCCCACTTAATGCTATAAAATAGCGAAGAAAAAGTTCTAATTAAGAGCTCTGGTTCTCAAAATGTCAGGCATCATTTGTAGCACTTGGGGGCCTTGTTAGAAAGGCAAGTTCTCCAGCGGGGCTGGAAAGCTGGGTGTGGGGGTGTTTGGGTCCAGTGATCTGTGATTTGCATGAACTTGGGTAGGAGACTCTCCCTGCTAGGACGATGCCCAGGCCGGCCAGGTCTTGGTTCTGACTCCGAAGCTGAGTAGGTCAAGATGGGACATTTGCTGAGCCCAGGAACCAGCAGTTTGGACCGCAACGTGGCAGCTGTTGGCCGTGCGGTCTCAGGACCCAGGCAGACACGGGGACCGGGTCTGCACGTTACCCGGCCCCAGAGACCCCGCACAGCCGCCGTCTCTTGCCTTTCCCCTCGCCGCCCCCCGCCTCTGCCTTGGCCGGTCCCACTTCTTACCTTTTTCTGCAGCAGTTCTGACCGGGAAGCCGTGACCCCAGGCCCCACCCCGTCGTGCTGGCTGTCAGGAAAGGGAAATATGAAGAACAGAGGAAAGAGCCCTTGCTGCTTCTGTTAGGGGAAACACGCTGACGGAGACCACCGCAGTGAGACACCCGCCCACCGCCCCCCAAGCGTCAGCCACGTGCCGCCGCGACAGCGCGCCTGCGCGGCTGAAGACCCCGCGGCCAAAAGCAACGAGCAGAGGAGCCGGGCCGAGGCTGGAACCTTAGCTCTCCGTAGCCTTTGTTGTAATTTCTGAGTGGACGCTGTCTGTAGCTGTGAGCACACACCATGGCCTGTCAGCCGAAACGTTAAACTGAACTGCCTTTATTCAGCTCCGGGGAGGCCTTCTGACCCTCCCACCTGTGAACAGAGGCAGAGAAGAAAAAAATGAACACATCCCCTCCTGATGCTGGCCAAGCCAGGAGAGATTCCGCAAGACTTACGGGCTTTTTACTTTACTTCCTCACCTCTTCCCTGCCTCTGTTCTATAACAGATCCTAGCATCCAGACCCCCATAAGGTGGTAGTCTAGGACACTCGTCCACCGTCTTCTCAGATGCCTGGTCTTCCAAATAAAGTCGCTATTCCATGCCTCAGCACCTCATCTCCTGATTATGGGCCTGCCGGTGTGGTGAGCAGACCGAACTTGGATTCAGTAACAAAATAGGATTTATCTAAATCATGATTCTTTCTTGGCAATGACAAGGTGTAGCAAATCAGGACCCCAAGAAGCAACAGATGGTTACAAAGTGATTTAGGAGGGGTTATTTAAAATAGAATATTTGTAGGGGTGTGAACATATGTGACTCCAAGGGATAGTGAAGCACTTGTAGGCTAGCAGCGACAGAGCTGTACCTTCCCTAGACCAAAGGCACAGGAGAGTCATCACAGAATTTAGGAAAGTCAAATGGGGGGGGGGGGGGGGGGGGAGGCGGTTCCCTGATGACACTAGTGGTAAAGAAGCCACCTGCCAACGCAGGAGATGCAAGAGACACAGGTTCGACCCTGGGTCAGGAAGACCCTCTGGGGAAGGAAATGCAACCCACTCCAGTATTCTTGCCTGGAGAATTCCATGGCAGAGGAGCCTGGCAGGCTGCAGTCCCTAGCATTGCAATGAGTCGGATATGATGGAAGCAACTTGTCATGCAAGTAGGGGGGACCCTCTTGAGAGGAGAGGAGTTCACAGTCAGCCTGAGGGCACGTCCTGGGAAGACATCCTCTGGGGGATTTCCCCCCTGTTTCATCACTGTCTTTTCTCACAAGGACCTTCTAGAGTGGTCCCCCATTGACTGAAACTGGTCAGGGGGTGCGGGGGACCTGAAGTCCTTATAGGCAGTCCTCACTGGTCGACACAGAATGTTGAAGAAAGGGTGAAGAGCCGGGGTAAATGGAAGGCTTCTAGCTCAGGGGTCTGTGGATGGGGAGGTGACCCAGCCTGACCAGTGGGGCATATGGTTGGGAATGTCTGCTGAGTGCTTCCGGGGAATGGTCTTCTTCCCTGATTTTTACAGGAAGAAGCTCCCTGCTTGGGATGCTGTTGAGAGGGTGTGCGTTCTGCAGCCAACTTGTATCTAGGAGGGGGATGTAAAGAGATTTGAAAGCAAGCCGGGGGTGAGGTCAGCAAGATAGAGAAGGAATGGGCAGATGGGGAGGGTCTTGTTGGAATGTCTGCTGCCTGTGGCACACGGGATTTATCTCTTCCTCCTTTCTGCCTGGCCAGTTCCCGTCTGCTCCACACTGCAGCATCTATGCGGCCAAACTCAACTTCACATCTGTCTTCCCTGCTTGACTGAACTCCCTAATTACAGTAGAGAAATTTATGTAAAAATCTGGAATTCATTTTTAACAGTAGATTGTGTTTCTTGTACTGCTTTCTGGGACTAAACCGCGGGCCATGATTTAATGGGGTTTCACTGTACTGGTTCACCAGCACAGACCGTAAGAGCCCAGTCCGTGGTTGACTCGCTGAGGTGCTGCTGGCTGGGCTATGTGATCCCAGACCTCGAGCTCTGCACAACGTGGACCGGGATCCAAACCTTAGGAGCCTTGGTGGCTAGCTGTTTCCTTAGGTACCTTACCTGACTTCTCTGAGCAAAAACCCTGATAAGTGAATATGAGGATTCACTGCGTTTAGTACGTGCGTGCGTGCGTGCATGCTGAGTCACTTCAGTTGTGTCCAACTCTTTGTGACCCTATGGACTGTAGCCCACCAGTCTCCCCTCTCCATGGGATTCTTCAGGCAGAAATACTGGAGCGCATTGCCATGCCCTCCTCTAGGGGATCTTCTGAACCCAGGGATTGAAGCCGCATCACTTGTGTCTCCAAGTGATGGAGACAGTCTCCACAACTGTCTGCATTGGCAGGTGGGTTCTTTACTCACGGAGCCTCCTGGGAAGCCGGTGTTTAATACATCACAGCACAAAAGCCCATTGACATCCCTCCACAGATATTTCCCTTTTCTCTACCTCCCTTTCCCTTCTCATTAAAGGAACAGCAAAGCTCCAAGACAAACCCTGGAGATTACATAACTAATAAAATTAACAGCCCAACAGGAACAAAGATACAGAGAATGGGCCTGTGGAAACCATTGGGGAAGGAGAGGGTTGGAAAAGTTGAGAGGTGGCGTTGACATATATACACCGTGTGTGTGCCAAGTCGCTTCAGTCGTATCCGACTCTTTGTGACCCCATGGACTGAGCCCCCCAGCCTCCTCTGTCCGTGGGATTCTCCAGAGAAGAATACTGGAGTTGTTGCCATGCCCTCCCCCAGGGGGTCTCCCTGACCCAGGAATCGGACCGTATCTCTTAGGTCTCCTGCATTGGCAGGTGGATTCCTTACCACTAGCGTCACCTGGGAAGCCCATGTATACCCTGCCATGTGTCAAATAGCTAGCTAGTGGAAAGCTGTCGGATAACACAGGGAGCCCAGCCTGGTGCTGTGTGTCTACCTAGAGGGATGGGATGGAACAGGGGTGGAAGGGAGGCTCAAGAGGGAGGGGATGAATGTGTGTGTGTGTGTGTGTGTGGTTATGGCTCTATTTATATAGAGTTACTGCGGATTAGCACTGTTGTATGGCAGAAATCAACACAACATTGTAAAGCAATCATCCTCCAATTAAAAAAAAATACAGACTGTAAAAAATTAATAGCCGAAAAGCTGAGTGAAGTCTCACCCAAAGATGCAGACGTGATGAACCTGATGCTCTGTCCCAAGCTCCACGCTGAGTGATGAGACCACAGGGGACCGGTCTCACACGGTGGCGTGAATCGGGTGGACAAGGTTAAACCGTGAGACTGAGCGGACTTTGTGAACACCCCGGGCAGGCGGCGCCCGGAGCTTCGCCTCGACCCTCGGATGCTCCCGGACAGCCCCGCTCCGCAGGCGGGAGGCCGCGGCCGGGCGCTCGGGCTGAGCGCGCTCCGCCTGGGGGTTCGCTGGGGAGGGCCGAGTCACGCCTTCCGAGGGCACAGGTGGCGGGGCGCCCCGGCCGCAGCTGGTCCAGACCGAGGCACCAAAGACTCGCCCGCGCCCGCGGCGCCCGCGGGAGAGGGCCGGGGCGCTGTCCGCAGCAGCCGTGGGGGGTGCAGTGGGGGGAGGGCCGCCAGGTGCGGCCCGGCGGAGACGGCGGCCGTTCACTGAAGGTCAGTCGTGTGCCAAGCATCGCACAAGCTGTGCCTTTTTTTTTTGTTTCCATTTATTTTTATTAGTTGGAGGCTAATTACTTTACAATATTGTAGTGGTTTCTGTCATACATTGACATGAATCAGCCATGGATTTACATGTGTTCCCCATCCCGATCCCCCCTCCCACCTCCCTCTCTACCGGCTCCCTCTGGGTCTTCCCAGTGCACCAGGCCTGAGCGCTTGTCTCACGCATCCAACCTGGGTGATGATCTGTTTCACCCCTGATAATATACATGTTTCGATGCTGTTCTCTCAAAACATCCCACCCTCGCCTTCTCCCACAGAGTCCAAAATTCTGTTCTGTACATCTGTGTCTCCTTTTCTGTTTTGCATATAGGGTTATCGTTACCATCTTTCTAAATTCCATATATATGCTGTGGTACATATACACCATGGAATATTACTCAGCCATTAAAAAGAATTCGTTTGAATCAGTTCTAATGAGATGGATGAAACTGAGCCCATCATACAGAGTGAAGTAAGCCAGAAAGATAAAGACCAATACAGTATACAAGCTGTGCCTTTTGCAGATGAGGAAACCGTGTCTCAAAGAGGATCACTAATGTGCCTGAGGGCACATCACCAGGACGGGGTGGCCCCGGGGTGCGAGCCTGGCTCTGCCACCAAAACCGAGTCGCTTCCCCCTTGGGATGCTACAAACCGGCCTGGAAGGTGCCGGCAGATGGCTCGGACAGCCCCTGCTGTGCTGGAAAAGCAGAACTTCAGAGCAAGGGCCCGGCTGTGCCTGTAACTTTTGTGAGACCTTGAGACTGGCTTACTCTATCTTGGAGTCTTTCCAGCACCTGTAAATTGAGATGGCATTCTTTTTGTTTGTCAGGATAATGAATAATCATTAATAAAATTTGGAAAGTTTTGTCTCTTCTAGAGGCTTCCTTGGGAAGACTTCTTACTCATCACCAATAAACAGGCTAAGTTAGTTTACTGCCATATATAGAAGGACCAGGGCTTTCAAAGAGGCCAGTGCCCGCTCCGCTGGTTTTCTTATTAAACCTCTGTTAGTTCATCTATAAAATGGGGGTAATAACCACAGGCTATAAGAATTACAGTAATAATTTAAGTTGTTTAACTCAGCACTTAATCGGTGTCAATATCATTGGGCGTCCCAGGTGGCGCTAGTGGTAAAGAATCTGCAGGCAGCAGAGGAGATGTAAGAGCCGTGGGTTCAATCCCTGGGTCGGGAAGATCCCCTGGAGGAGGAGATCCTCTCCAGTCTTCTTGCCTGGGAAATCCCATGAACAGAGGAGACTGGCAGACTGTATGGTCCATGGGGTTGCAAAAGCGCTGGACACAACTTAGCCTCTAAACAACACCACCACCACCATTCGTGTAGGAGAGCAGGGGAAAGCATTTGACTGTAAGCACAGATGCTGAGATCTGTAAGAATGTGACTTGCTTTTTCCGGGCAGTGGGATGGTGGCAGGGTTAGGTAAGGAGCTCATATCTTCTCGAAAGGGAAATGCATGGGATGACGTGGAAAGGCTGCACCTTGCACTGGCGAGCCCCACCCTTCAGTTGCCCTCTTGCCTCTGGGTCTGTCTCCTCGTGTGCAAAATAGTTTCTTTAGCTCAATGAGCCCTAAAGGGAACGAGGTCTGTGGGATGCTGGCCCCCAAGGATGGGCAGGGGGTCTTGACAATGGAAGGATGTTGAGATCCAGTTAGTGAGGGACGTGAGAGCCAAGAAAATGAAACTGAGTTAAAGATCATTATGGATTTCCCAGAGCCTTTCATGTGCCAGTGTATGGTCTAAATCTCCAAGATGGGGTGTTTCCCAAACTCAGTTAAAAGATGATTTGAAACTATTTTACTCTGTCATCTCTGAAGCTGTTCTAGACCTGAAATCCTATGATTCGAATATATTTGAATATCTTGTATACTGGCTAGTTCTTCAGAGGCCAGCAACATTTTTCTAATTATAATGTAAGGTTGTTGATGAAGCAACACCTTTTTACCATTCCTCTCTGGAGGCCTAGGCAATTATTCAGTCATTTCTCCTTCTTCTGAACTGGGGGTACACATTCAATTGCATCGCTTGTTCCTGTGGATTTTAACAGTAGCGGTGCTCAGGATAACTGGTGAGGCTGGCTATAGCCAGACCCAAGTTAGCACCATCTTGCACCGATAAAGACACGCTGAGCTGAGACAGTGGCGGCCAGAATTATTTGAAGCCCTTAGAATGAGTCACTTGTGACAGCAGAGGCCCCCAATTTTAGCTTTTCAACATTAAGATTATTTATAACATTCTTAAACAGCAGAGTTACTAAACAGAAAAATAATGATAGCTAATCATTGTTGAAGGGCTTTCCATGTGCTTGAGACTGTTCTGCGTTACCTGTACTGTATCATCAGATCCATCCTTACTAGACCAGTGTGATGATTTTCCTGCTTTTTACAGGTGAGGAAATGGAAACAAAGGAAATAAATTTTCTGAGGCTATGCAGCTTAGGGGGATGATCCAAATCCTGTGTTCACCAATTCCTTGCCGTATGGCTCTGGCCAAGTTGCTTAAGATTCTTGAGAGTCCCTTGGACTGCAAGGAGATCCAACCAGTCCATCCTAAAGGAGATCAGTCCTGGGTGTTCATTGGAGGGACTGATGCTGAAGCTGAAACTCCAGTACTTTGGCCACCTGATGCAAAGCGCTGACTCACTGGAAAAGACCCTGATGTTGGGAAGGATTGGGGGCAGGAGGAGAAGGGGGCGACAGAGGATGAGATGGCTGGATGGCATCACCGACTTGATGGACGTGAGTTTGAATAAACTCGGGGAGTTGGTGATGGACAGGGAGGCCTGGCGTGCATGGGGTCGCAAAGAGTCAGACACGACTGAGCGACTGAACTGAACTGAACTGGATCAGAAAGCGCAAGTGCAGCCCAGTGTCCCAGCAGCTCAGGGACGTCCCCGAGGAGCCCTCGAGCAGAGCACTCGGACCTTGACAGCAGGGCGACGTGAGAGCATGAGAACTGGAAACAAACCGAAGGCCCAGCAGCCAGAGGATGGGGAAACAGATCGGGACAAAGTCATTCAAGGGAACCTCACGCCAAAGCTAAAGTAGCTGAGCTGGAGCCCAGATGAACCGCATCAGCAAGGCAGGATCGCAAGAGCTAACTGTTGAATAAAGAGCAAATCACAGAAAGACACGTGAAGCCTGAAACCTAAAAACAGTACCGTACATTATGAATATGTTCACAGGTGGTAATCATAAAACATGTTTGGGAATAATGCATACCAGATTCAGGAGAGCCATTGTTTCCGAGAAAAGAGGAAGGAGGGACTTGTCACTGTTTAGTCGTTAAGTCACGCCCAGCTCTTCGTGGCCTGGTGGACTGTAGCCCTCCAGGCTCCTCTGTCCACGGGACTCTCCAGGCAAGAATACCGGAGCGGGGATCTTCCGACCCAGGGATAAAACCCACATCTTCTGCATTGCGAGCGGACTCTACCGCTGAGCCACTGGCGGAGCCCGAAAGGGGAAACAATTCAACTCTATCTGTATTATTTTATTTCTCAGAAAAGTCTTAGGGTCTAAACGACTCTAACATTAAGATCTGACAAAGCTGGGTGGTGAATGCTTTTCTGTATGCTTGAGATGTTTCAGAATTTTAAAAATCATGTTTCATTACTTGTTTTGTCTGTTCGCTCTCCTCGTGATAAAAGTGTTGGGACTGTAAAACGCGTTTATCACTTATGCTTAGATGTGCGTTTTTCAGAGCAGCCGGTTCCTCCTGCTCTGAAGGCCCTGTAAAAGGTTTTGGGTTGATGGATTTCAGTTCCGAGTGCTAGAACTTGTTTTCCGCTGGGTTCGCAGGAGAGGTCATGCAGTGCGCGCTGTGGTCGGGGTTGAGTTAATCATTGACTGTGGCTGTCCCGGGGCTGCGTCCCCTGCGCGAGCCTTCGGGCGGGCGGCGGGTATCCTGCCGCCCCGGGGACCGCGCCGGGAGATGGGCCGCAGGCCGGCCGGGTGGCCGAGCCCCCAGGCCGGGTCCACAGCGTCGCTGCCTCCCTGGGCCAGCAGTGTTTCCGCTGCTCGCTGCAGCCAGTCCGCAGGAGGACGAGACGAGCAGAGGGAATCAGGCCTGGCAGTTACTCCTGACCTCCTGCGGGAGGTCAGGGAGGCCAAGGAGGTATGTGACCTTCCGGTTAAAGTGTGACTTGACAACAGGGGCAAGTGAGGCATCAAGTTCATGGATGAGATCAGTGTCAACGGGGACAAACCCCACGGGTGACCACGGGCATGTGCGTGAGTAAGTAAAGTGGTACATTACAATACGTGCATTAAATCCAAAGCAGATAACGTTGTACACATTATCTCGTAAGTTACGGGCTTAGCGCACCCTGCGAAAGGTGAAATGTCTGACCCTGAACTGACTCAGCAAAGACAGGGAGGGCCAGTGTATTCCTCAAAGGGCTTATCTTCCCAGGAAGCCAGGTGGCAACTCAGAAACAGTCCACTCTTGTGGATGGTTTTGTGGTGGGTTGGGTTAAAAAATTGTTTTTGCATTTTACTGCGATAAGAACACGTCACGTGAGCTCTTCCCTCTGTTATCTCCAGACCCCATGGTGTAGGCACATTCACAGAAGTTACTCATCTTAATGGACACACCCTTCAGCAACTCTGTATCTGCCCCTCCTCAGCAGCTGACCAGCAGGATTCTATCCTTCGCTCTGTGGGCTGAGCTATGGTAAAGCTGTCATGCAGCTGGATCCTGCCCATGTGGATCATGTAGGTGGATATTTGTCCTTCTGTCGCGGCTTCTCTCACTTAGCACAGTATGCTCAAGGTTCACCCGTGTTTTTGCACTTCACAGGATTTCCTTCTTTTTAAAGGCCAAATAATATTCCCCTGTGTGTAGATGTGGCATTTTCTTGGTCCATGCATTCATTCAGGCACTTTGGAAAAAAATTTCAACTTTCTATTTTGAAAATCTCAAACTGCAAACATGTTGGAAAAGGATGTTTTATGAACACCAGGAATGTCATTTTTACCTGTCACCCACGTTCTTCAGATTAACATTTTGCCACATTTACTGTTTCTGTCTCTGAGATACACTGTGTATTATGTCACATGTACTGGGTACATTAATATAATGTGTGTGTGTTTGTGCTCAGTCGTGTCCGACTCTTTGCGACTCCACGGACTGTAGCCTGCCAGGCTCCCCTGTCCATGGGATTACCCTGGCAAGAATACTGGAGCAGGTTGCCATTTCCTTCTCCAGGGGATCTTCCTGACCCGAGGAATGAACCCACGTCTCTTGCACCTCCTGCATTGGCAGGCAGATTCTTTAGCACTGCGCCACCTGGGAAGCCCGTAATATAGTATATGCATGTGTGCTAAGTCGCTCAGTCATGTCCCACTCTTTGCAGCAATTTGGACTGTAGCTCACCAGGCTCCTCTGTCCATGGGATACTCCAACCAAGAATACTGGAGTAAGTTGCCATACCCTTCTCCAGGGGATCTTCCCAACCCAGGGATCGAGCCCGCTTCTCTTACATCTCCTGCATTGGCAGGCGGGTTCTTTGCCACTAGCACCACCTGGGAAGCACAATATAGTATATACAAACATTATTTTTCTGCAAAATTATTTATTTGAGAGCACGTTGCAGACATCTCACCATTTTACTTTTAAAACCCTCAACAAGTATCGCCCGTGAACAAGAGGTTTCTTTCATACAATTACACAATCAGGGTTGCCTGCAAGAGAAATCTGCACAGGCTTTAGAAGAGGGAAGTGAAGAAACCCTGACTCTGAAGTGAACAGTCCTGACTGTGCTTCCACTGTTGGACAAGGTCCAACCCCATAAGCAATCCCTCCTCTGGATCTCTCACCCTGGTTCTGCTTCCCTGAACAAACCCTAAGCAAACAGACAGAATCTGAGTATCTATCTACCTTGGAGCTTCCTGACGTTTTCCAAGTTTTAGGGAGAAAACTGTTACTTTTAGGTAAGTTTATAAAGCTAACTGATCAGTCCCTTAGCTGGGACCAATTACATTTACATGAAGACTTTTCAAAGGGGTGAACTTTTTTCTCTGAGTTTTCTACTTGTTTGGTGAGAGAGCAGTTTTTGCCTGCCTCCTAAGCCAGCAAAAGATGTCACTGGGTTTTGTAACGCGTGAACCCAGTGACTGCGATGATTTAGAGGTGACGAGGTTCAGCTGGCAATCACTGGCAGACCTCCAGGTCTCTGTTCGGGACCTGTGACCTTTAAATGAGTTTCTGAGGTTAAAGTTTAGTCCCAGCGTGAGGCCAGCTCTAAAGAACCCTAGCTTTTTAGACTGAAGAGGAAAAGAGACCTGGGGGAGGGAGAGAAGAGGCCACCTGCGATGTGGGCCTGGGGGACGGGGGAGGCGGCCGCTGGGTTTGTGGCCGCTGAGGGCTCTGTGGCCAGCTGCAGCCAGAGCTGGATCGCGGGAACGCTGTCTTACTGCTGTGTGCCTGGAAACAGGGCTTCCCAGGTGGCTCAGTGACAATCCGCCTGCCGGGGCAGGCGATGCAAGGGACGGGGGTTCGATCCTGGGTCGGCAACATACCCTGGAGGAGGAAATGGTATTATCACCTGGAGAATCCCGTGGGCAGAGGAGCTTGGCGGGCTACAGTCCATGGAGTCACAAAAGAGTTGGACACGACTTAGAGACCAAACTGTAACAACCAGAAGCAACTTACACCATGTCGTCAAGTCTCCGTGTCCTGACTTATAACACGGAGTGATAATCCCTTTCTTAAATGGTTTGCAGAGATCAAACAGAGCCATATGTGGAGGACTCTGTGTAGTGCCTGGTGTGCAGGACAGCGGATAAGAGACTCCTGACCCAGGTGACCTGAGACAAGTTATTCAGCTGTTCAGTGCCTCAGTTTGCCCATCTGTAAAATGGAGCCATCGATAGCACCAGCTTCCAATATTTTCATGAACATTAAATATGTAGGCAGTAGTGTGGTTAGGACGGCAAACGTTAGATTCAGATTCTGGCTCCAACATTTCACTGCTGTGTGACCTTGTGAAAGTTACTTAACATCTCTGAGCCCATTATTGGTTCTCATTTAAAGAAGAAGCATGATGCAGTTCCCTGGTCGTCTGGTGGTCGGGGCTCTGTGCTTTCACTGCTGAGGGCGCAGGTTCAAGCCCCGGCTGGAACTAAGATCCTGCAAGCCCAGTGGTGCGCTGTGAGGGGGTAAAGTGGGCAACAGAGCCTGGCGCTCCGTTTCCAGTAAATATGGTTGTCATCATCGCCGCCCTTATCACGGTGAGCGGACGTATTCCAGGGTCTGAGCGCAGCGCGTGGTATGCTTCCTTGTTTTTAACTCCCGCCGCCCTCCCATTTTATACTCCTGCCCCCTGACGGGGAAGCCACCGAAAGATGGATAGGGGGTCAGTGCTCGCCGTCTGTCTGCTCGTCTCTGGGCTGCGGAGCCGAGCCCCTCACCACTGTGCTGCCTCCTGCTTTCGGTTCCGTTTCTAGGAAGCCTGTATCTGGAGGAACAGACGAGCAGGGCAGCTCCCTGCCTCCACAACCCCCGTCTCTCTCGCCGAGTGCTTGATAAAGGCTGAGCGTCCTGGGGTCGGAGTGCCTACCGTGGAGGCTGCGGGTTGTCTCCTAGGACACGTCTGTAAAGCCGTGAAAGAGAGGGCAGACTCTCTGTGTCGGGGTGCAGGGCCTTTGGGGGCGCTGCCTCATCTCCTTGTTGCCCGAAGGTTCCTGCATCCACAGTGGGAGTGCTGAGGAGCTGCTCAAAGGGAAACAACCCCCAGCTTCATGACTCGGAAGCAACGCTGTAAGCAGTCCTGCTTTTTAACAATGGAGAAGAACACCACAAGAGCTAGGGCGCTTTTTCGGAGGTTTCCGTTGAGACACACATCCGTGAGGATGCTTGTTGCTAATAGCTAGGGAAATGAGACTGATTCTAGAGGACGAGGCATCTTTCTCCTCTGGGGACTGCTGGAGAGTGGGGAGCAGACGCTCGGGGCGCCGAGCCATGCTTCAGGACATGAGATGTGCTGGGTGTGGGGCTCTGCCCTTACCGAATTTCACAGCTGCAGAAATCTATAGGCAGACTTTTACCTTTTCAACTGTTTCTTTTCCATTTTGGAGGCACATGAGTGGGGAGTGGAGTGAAGAGGAGGGCTTGTGCCTGGTCCTTTAACACATGCCAACGCCCAGGGCGTAGAAGGCGCGGCGGGAGTGTCAGTGCGTGAGACGGGCCGGGGGAGGTCAGGGGAGACGGTGGAGCGCAGGGCAAACCAGCGGGGACCCGGCCTCCTCAGGGGAGTCAGTTACCGGGCCGTCCGCCGATGCCGCGGGAACTACTTTCCAACGGAAGTGAAGGTCCCAGTTTGGAGAATGGAACCTCCCGATTTTTAAAAATCACTGGTGAATTCAAAAGTTTAAGACACACCCTACAAGCCAAGCAGAACCTTCCTGAGGCCCGCAGTTGGCTAAGAGCCTGCCTGTTGGTGACCTGGGCTGCAGAATCTTCCAGCAGTCCACACATTTCCTGACAGCAGAGCTCCCACCTCACTTCCTGTCAAGTCTTGTTTTTCTTCCAAGGCTGCCCTGTTTACTCAGGTCAGGCACCCTTGGTGTGATAATTTCCTTAATTCTTCATCCTGAATCAGGACCTCAAATTAAGACAATGTTTTACTTGTGTTTCCTGCCTACCATTCACCCCCCTTTGTGCTTGTTCAGCCATAAATTCAGGAACCACAAGGAAAGCTATTAAGATTAAAGAATGTTTTAAACTCTCATCCCACCCCTAGTTTTTATTAAAGAATCTTCTTTTTATAGTAAACTAGGGAGAGGATGTTCAGAGTCCAGGTTCAGAAGGTGCAGGGTTTTTGCTTAGCAAAGTTCAAAAATAGAACAAAAAATACAACTTGGTAAACCATTAATATCCAAATACTACTCTTTCCTCCATGAAAGCAGCCACTGGAACCATCTCCACCTCTGAACTTGGAACAAGACACGGCCTGCGAGGCTGGTTGCATTTTTCACGCACTGTTGATTCTGTCTCTTGGTTCTGTCCTTGCATCTTTAAGGCAACAACCAGAAAAACAGCCGTGGGACACCCAGCTGGGCTCTAAGTGTTTCTCCTGGATTTCCAAGCAGACTCGGAGAGTGAGTCAGAGATGAGTCATAAGCCCATGAATTTCAGTTTCAGGTTAAGTCTTTCATTAAAGGCAAAGCAGTTTCCCCAGATTATCATATTTCCCCTTTGGTGAACAAATGTGTTTACTCTAAAACACTCATCAATAAAATCATTAAGCAGACGTGGTCTATCAAAGAAATGCTAAACTAGTTTCTATGCTTCAAACCATTTCGGAAAGATACATTATAATTGAAGAATGGGAGATAGAAATGTGAGTTTTCACCGAAGAAAATGTGGGTGACCAGTTAGACACATACACACTCATACACACAGATACACACTCATACACACAGATACTCACTCATACACACAGATTCACACTCATACACAGATACTCATACAGATACACACTCATACACAAAGATACTCATACACACACACTCATACACACAGATTCACACTCATACACACAGATACACACTCACACACAGATACTCACTTCCAGACCCAGTGGTGGGCAGATGCCTCGTGTGACTGGTCACGTTGGTTTGGTTCACAGTCAGAATTTCTGTCGTGTGTGACTCTAGTCAGCTTCTTACTCGACTTTTGGCCACTTCTGTTTCTAATCAGCAAAACACAGGTGATAAGAGAACCTCCCGTGGAAAGTTGTGAAGATTAAATGATGTAAAATATGTCACACTTCTAGCACAGTATCTGGCCCATAAACAAAATCCATAAGTAGTATAAATAATACTAGGACCACTAACACTTCCATGGCTAATGTTTTTTACAGGCATCTTGCTCCAACCATTAAATAACAGACAGGACTCTGACTCCTTCCACCAGAGCCTGTGACCAAGATGATGGTGGTGGCTTATTCTCTAAGTGGTGTCTGACTCTGCAACCGCATGGACTGTAGCCCGCCAGGATCCTCTGTCCATGGGATTTCCCAGGCAAGAATACTGGAGTGGGTGCCATTTCATTCTCCAGGGAATCTGCCTGACCCAGGGATTAAACCCAGGTCTCTTGCAATTGTGGGCTTCCCTTATAGCTCAGCTGGTAAAGAATCTGCCCGCAATGCGGGAGACCTGGGTTTGATCCCTGGGTTGGGAAGATCCGCTGGAGAAGGGAAAGGCTATCCACTCCAGTATGGAGAATTCCATAGACTGTAGGGGGTTGCAAAGAGTTGGACACGACTAAGCAACTTTCACTTTCACTTTCTCCTGCATTGTAGGCATATTCTTTACTGATTGAACTACTTGGGAACCAAGAATAAATTTGTATCCCACATTACATTGGGAGAGAGAAACAGTGGACTGTGGACAATGCTTATCTCATTCAATGTGAACTTGTTGTGCCTGTGAAGACCCACCTCCCTAGTTGTGTGTGTCCCTAGAGAATATATTCTCTGTGAAATGACAGTGGGGAAACAGAGTATCTTGTCTGGGGACATCGAAGATCCAAGGGAGGAAAGCCGGTTTCTGGGGATATTAGATGAATTTTGCAGGCAGCTGTTGCTCGTAAGGTTTTTACATAAGCTGTGCCTACTAAGCCCAGGAAAGTATGCTAAATAACCTGGGAGCCTGAGCAACAGACAGCCCCCAGATCACTTTCCGTTTCTCCTTTGTTGGGTCTAAATTCTCTTCACAGTTTCCCACTCAGACTAGGTTCAGTTAAGTGAAAGTGTGCGACCCCATGCACTATAGCCACCAGACTCCTCTGTCCACGGGACTCTCCAGGCCAGAATACTGGAGGGGGCTGCCTTTCCCTTCTCCAGGGGATCTTCCCAACCCGGGGATTGAACCCCGGGTCTCCCGCATTGCAGGCAGATTCTTCGCCATCTGAGCCACGGGGAAGCCGGAACCAGAGGACGCATCAGTTGCTTTACCTCTGTCTCACTGCAGGAGGCACTGCAGTGCTGGAACCGGCGTGCCGGGGCTGACTCGTGGTTGTTGGTTGGTTTTATCCGTTGGTTAATTTGAGATTCGTAAGATGGGGATAAGGAAAATTGCAGCAGCAACTCCTGAGTGAGTTGGGAGGGTTAAATGAGTGCTGAGGACAGTGCCTGGTTCTGAGCACAAACTTAAGAAACACTGTGAATCTCGTCCCAAAAAATCCGCGCACACACGTCCACCCAGATGGCGACTGTCTTCCCAGAGTTCACAGACCTTGCCTCCACCACCTCCCAGGTTTAGAACCCCGTGTGGAAAACAACCTGCAGTCCACAAGGAAGGTGTGTACCTGGGCAAACCACGCTCCTCGCCATCCGATGCCTTCCGTCTGTGGGGATTCAGGCCGTGTCAGAGGGAATGTTTAATGGGGCTTGGAGGTTTGAATTTTGTTTATTAGGAAGGAAGGAACAGGCTCCTTCAAGCTGGTGATTCATCCTCCGGTTCTTTCAGGGAAAGAAGGGGAGAGACTGAAGAGCCCTCATCCCGGCTGGAGCAGAGACCTCACAAAGGCTGCCTGCCCTCCAGAGCTTCTCCGCGCTCCCTCCGGAGAGGGCCGGGCTGAGTCACTCCTGTGTCTGGACACATCAAAAGGCAAACTGCCTGTTTGTCGGGCTCGCCAGACCCAGCTAGGAGAAGCAACGGCAGGTCTGGGTGTGACTCACTCAGACCAGGTCGGGGAGTGGAGGTCACCGGGTTCCCCGGGCACTGATCCTCACCCTCACCGGGGGAGCCAGGCTGCCTCTTGCCAGGGAGCCGGGCGAGGAGACACTGTTGGTCTGTCTCCGCCTCCACTGGTGCCAGAGCGGAGCCCAGCAGGGCTTAGAAGACGCGCATCAGACTTGGGTTTAGAGAAGAATGGGACTGTCACTCAGATCTCACGAAATACCCGGGGCACGAGTTCAGGGGGCCTATTGCTGCGAAAAACGGGCCAGGCAGGCAGCTAATTAAAAGAAATATGCGAAAAACGTGTGAACAGGAAGCAGAAAATGATTGCTCTGGGTTGTTCTTTAGATGCCTGGTCCAAAATGCAGGTAAATCTTTGAGTCTGCCCGCCACCCCATTTTTTTCTCCCATAAATTTATTTTCTTCAAAGTCAGGGTCTTCCATAGACATAGAAAACAAGTTTATAGTTACCACAGGAGAAAGGTGGGGCAGGGGTAAATGAAGAGTTTGGGATTAATGGATCCACACAATTATATACGAAATAGACGGCCAACAGGGACCTACCGTGTAGCATACAGCACTGTACTTGGTATTTTGTAATAAACTGTAAGGGCAAAGAGCCTGAAAAAGAACAGAGACATACATATGTATAATCGAATGACTTTGCTGTACGCTTGAAACCAACACAACTCTGCAGATCAACTATACTTCAATAAAAATTTAGAAAAATAAGAGAGGGTCTTCTTATAGCTGGAATTTTCTACCACATACCATAACAGATTCAACTTCAGCACATGCCACACTAAATCATATTTTTATATACACATAGTCATATAAGTGCATACTATACAGAGATATATATATGTATCAAGTTAGCACCGATGCATGCTCATACAAGCATATACTATCACACATATGTATATGTATCAGTACTAACTTGAGTAACAGCTGGTTACTGACATAGTTTTATATTTTCTAGATACTTATTAAACGTCTGTTACATGTCATTTTGATATTTCTTTCTCATAGGTAGGACGCGATTTTTTTCCAGGTCTCAACTATTTTTTCAGGTTGTTGTGGAAAAAAAAAAAAATCAGATCCTAGTCCCAGCCTTAAAGTAGCTGAGATGAAAACCTTTAGGGGAATATATGTTTTATGATCTCATCAATAAGTGAACACATCCTTGACGTTCTTCTGAGGCTAAACACACATGTACGTGTGATGTGTGTGGGTGCCTGTGTGTGTTGCAGTTGGTGGTAAGGTGCGTCAAGCCAAGCGTTAACTGTCTGTGCTGGGCATATCAGGAAACAATGTCGCACTTTATGTGAAAAATGTATCTTGGTCATGTTTTGAGCGGCATGGAATTTGGGAAGAATTATGACATTTGAAGAAGAGAGGAGAAAAAAGAATTCAAACTAGCGCCTTTTCATTTCCATGACCCAGAAAACATTGAATTCTTTTAATTGTTGCCACTAGGATTTCCCAGCTGGCACAGTGGTAAAGAATCCGCCTACCCAGACAGGAGACCTGGGTTCCATCCCTGGGTCGGGAAGATCCCCTGGAGAAGGAAATGGCAACCTGGCCCAGTATTCTTGCCTGGAGAATTCCAAGGCCTGGCAGGCTATAGTCCAGGGGGTCGCAAAGAGTTGGACGCGACTGAGCGTTTGAGCACACACAATTGTTTCTTTAAAAGTCCAAGACTCAGAGGAGAGAGTGGAGGAAACACATCTTCGGCAGGGTCCCCAACAGGAAGCAGCTCGGCAGGGGCAGAGGTGAGTGCTCTGGGGCGCCTTTCAAAGAGGCGGCCTCTCCTGAGTTGTTGACAGGCTGGTAGCTGAGGGGAACGGGAGGGAGGCTCACTCACCCTTTTGACCTTGTGAACTGATCATCCTTAGGTTAAGAATGAACTCCTGTCCCCACACGAATATTGCAGAGTTGGCCCAGACGTGCAGAAGAAGAGAGAGATGGAGACAGCAAAGGAATCTTGATGTTCCGTGGACCAGACACCATGTACTTATATGGATTTCCATGGAGGAGCCAGTTTACATGCAACACATTCCTTCCTTGAGGTGTTTCAGGACATTCCCATAACAGTCTGTAATTATCCCAGTCAGGGTTCAAGAAACAGCACAAGACATGGTGAGAAATAGCACAGGCTCGGTTTGCTGCAGATGATGACTGGATTTGGGAAAGAGGCCTCAGAGATTCTTGTGTGTCGGGGGCTATCATTAGCCTTTTCTTCAAGAGAAAGAGTGTTACTGTCAAATCAGAATCTTTTAAAGCTTTGTGATGCTTACTGGGTCTGACACATAAAGGTCTTCAACCCTGAGAAGCATGTTGCCTCTGTGCCTGCCAGGCCCCTCTGTCCGTGGGATTCTCCAGGCAAGAATACTGGAGCAGGCTGCCATTTCCTTCTCCGGGGGATTTTCCCAACCCAGGGATCGAACCCACATCTCTTGTGTCTCCTGCATTGGCAGGTGAATTCTTTACCACTGAGCCACCAGGAAAGCCCTTAAGAAGCATGTTAAGTCTTTATAAAATTGTTTTCCAAACTAGTTATCTTATTTCTCTTCAAATTCCTCTTCCATTTTCTCCATTGCTTATTGTTGGCCAATTGACCACTTTTTTAATTGGTTATTTTTATTAGTCTTCTTCAAAGTTATGAGATAATAAACTAGTCCTAAGTCTGTGATGTGAACCCCAGAGTTCAAATACAATTTTAGTGGAAGGCATGGCTGATGGGAAAAGTAGGTCAGATAGCTCATGATAAACTGCTCCCAAGAAGGGATTTTGGCCCCATTCACAGTGGACACTTTTCCTCATTCTGACTTTATTAATTTGCTGCACACAAACTTCCTGATCAGTTCACCCAGTAATTTTATCACAACTGCTCTTGGGGGGTAATCATTCCTGGGACATAATTTAACTCAGGGGGTTTACAATTGAGCTATGGGTCAAAATATATGGGGAAAAAATGTCTCACCAGGATGCCTAAAGATCCTTGGTTTAAATATTTTGGCAATCCAAGGCTCGGCAGAGGAATTCAACACGATTTTTTGAGTTCTGTTTCTTGGTTGCTTCCTTCCTTGGCTTAAGCAATGAGTTCACACATTGGTCTGGGCATGTGGTTCAGAGACCTGTCCTCAGATTCCAGTTAAGCTTCGTGGAAGAGTGAATCTAGTTGCCACCTTTACGTCTGAGGCTCTAGTTCACACTCCTTTGGCTTATTTCTAAATGTTTTTATTTTCTAATAAAAAATTAGTTCTTTCTGAAGACGCGGTACATATGTACAATGGAATTTTAGTCAATCATAAAAAAGGAAAATGGTGTCATTTGCACCAACATGGATGGACCTGAGTGAAGTCAGACAGAAAAGGTGAAATATCATAAGACATCCCTTATATGTGGAATCTTAAAAAAAATGATACAAATGAACTTACAAAACAGAAAGTCACGGACTTAGAAAATGAACTTATGGGTGCTGGAGAGGAAGGATGGGGGAGGGGTAGTTAGGGGGTCCGGGATGGACAGGGACACGAGGCTGTATTTAATGGATAACCAACAAGGCCCTGCTGCGGGGCGCAGGGACTCTGCTGTGTTACGTGGCAGCTGGGTGGGGGGTTTGGGGGAGAGTGGACACCTGTATTTGTATGGGTGAGTTCCTCTGCTGGCCCCCTGAAGCAATCACAACATTCTTTCTTAATCATCTATCCCCCAATACAAAATAAAAAGTTTTTTTTTAAAAAGAAAAAACAATCACTTCTTTCTTCTTAGAGGTCATCTCGTCAGGGCTTAAAGTTCTTCTGTCTGGTGGAATGCTTTGTCTTTTACTTAAAAATATTAGTTTGGTGCTTAGTATGTAATGATGATGTCTTTTATCTGTAGGAAAAGGGGAATTAGTCCTTTTCTTTTTTTAAGGGGGAAATGAGTTCGTGTTGGGAGCACCTGGTAACCGCTGGTTACAAATATTTGTTTCTTTCATTTCTTTCGTTGACTTGAAAGACCTTTCTGAAACACTGCCCCTGCTGAGGACTTGGCCTGAGAGCGCAAGAAGAGGAGATGCTTCCTGCGGGTGCCCAGTGAAGGCTGATGGTGAGGCTGGGCCCCCTAGAGGGAGATGTCATCTTGTGGGGTGAAGCTGGTGGCGGACACGTGACCTGAGGGGTGACAGAAGCGACATTCTGGCCTGTCTCACTTCCCATCCTCTGATTTCCTGCTTAGACTTGCTCCCGCTGGCCGCATCCAAATGCGGCCACTGGCAAAGGATCTGGAGGACCACGGAGCTCAGCCTCCCAGGGAGAGAGGAGGGCAGAAATGGATGCGGCTGGGGAAGCAAAGAAGTGGAAAGGGCGGTGTGAGCGACCCCAGCGAAGCCTCCACACGGGGCGCCCTTTCTCAAGCCCCTTCCCAGCCATCGCCACACGGCTTCTCCCCACCGGGGGCCCACGCTGCTCGGCACGCGGACTTCTTTGGCTTTCACTTCCACTCGGCACCTCTCCTGTTCTCTGCCTTCTCTTCCAGTTTTTTGTTCTTGAACTTCTCTCCCCCTCTTCCTCTCCTGTCCTTGGAGCCTGCCTCAGCCTAACAAAAGGCCTAAACCTCCACTGAAAATCCCAAAGAGCTCTTTCATGAACTTTTTTTTCTAGTGAAAGGAGATGGATTCAGGAGGACAGTTCTGATTTTTAAATGGAGAGACTTGCATAAGATGATCTCTTCAGGCTATGCCTATTGGTCTTGATGATCAAAAAGAATCATGATGTACTACTTACATTGTGTAGTAAGAAAAAAAAAGACCAAAAATTTTTTTGAAAGGATAAAGAAAGCCCCATAAATACTGTATATCTTTTGTCAGAAAAGGATCGTCGATATATCTTCTCATTTCCTTTTTGGGTCTGCTGTTTTCAATTTCTAAGGCTGGTTACACCACTCAAGTGACTCATGGGCCCATTCTGAGAGTCGTGTTTCAGGTGGAATGAAATGAAGACATTCCAGTTGCTACACACAATGCCTGTGGGCTGACAGCTGTCACATATCAATAAATCAGACTCTTATTAAGAATTATTGGTTATTAATCACCCCAGTCCCTGACTATGAAGATGAATTCCTTATCGCTGTGCTAACAGCTTTCAAAACATACACTAATACCTTCCATCTGAAAGAGGGTAATGTTTCCCTTTCAGGACAGAAATTAACTTCTTTGGTGATGACATCGCCCATGAATTTAAGGTCCTACAGTGCGCTGAGCTCCGCTCTGAGAGGACAGTGATTCATGCAGACGTGGCATTGGGCTGCAGAACCTCTGAAGCCTGAGCTGCCCCACTGTGGACGCTGAGCAACACACAGCTAGGCGCAGAATCCACTCCATTCCTGGGTTTGTCTTTAACGGTGAAAAAGTGCCTGAATGTGCTGTGCCAACAGCTTGTAAATTCATAACTGGGGGAGGCTACTGAGGCTCTAGCTGCCCACAGCGTGTTAGTATCAGGTTCAGAGGGTCCAGTTAGGCTGGAAGGTGAAATGATATGTGGCAGCGAATGAACAGGAGATCACTCACATTCTGGTGGAATTGTCTTTGAAGCTGCACTGTGTTCTGTGAAATTGGAGGAACGGCTTCTCAGATAACCCTGGCTTCGCTGTGTGCCCATATTCAGGGGCCACAGAGGTCACGATGAAGCAAGTGCAGGTCCCCCCGAAGTTTCTCCGGATCGGATCAGACGGAGGGCTGGTCAAGGGGGAGACCCCTTCCCGCCTTCTCCCCGACACGTGCGGACCCTCGTTAAGGTGCCGGCAGCGCCGTTTCCAGGCGGAAGCTGCGATCTGCTCCCGCAGAGCCTGGCGTCCTTCCCGGAGGGGAGTCAGGCATGCCTCCGCGGGCGGAAGCTGTCTGGGCCCCGCCTGTCTGCTTGCCCAGTGTCCCCAGTTCCCGTCTGACGAGCATCTCCCTGTCGTTGGAACGGGCACTGTTTGTGTCAGAATGCAAGCTGTCCTCCGCGTCTGCTGCTTTTCACCCACCCAGCAGTTTTGTCTTGTGACCCCTCCGTGGCCAAAGGGTCAGCCGGCACCCCGGCATTAGAAGGCGAGGCCTTCACCCCTGGACGGCCGGGAAAGTTCCAGCCCCCCCGCCCTCTCACACGCTTGTTGAGGAGACATGTAACCAGACAAGCAAATACATAGAATCATTTCAGACAGGGCGACGGGATATGAAGGAAATAAAATAGGGTGATGTTGCAGGATAGCTTAGTGGGAGCAGGGGGGTCATTACAGGAGTCGGTTTTCTCTGAATAAGCTATTTTAACGCTGAGACTCAGAATGAGAAAGAAGCAGCCATGCTATGATCTGGAGGAAGAAGGTACCAGGTAAAGAACTGCAATTGCAAGAAGTCCCCAGGCTGGAGTGAGTTTGGGTTGTTGAAGGAACACCGGCATCAGTGGAACCAGGGTGGAACATGCTTAGTGAGCGAGAGATTATGTCAGAGCGCGTAAGGGCCTGGGTGTACACCGTGATGGGGTGTTTTGACTTTGTTCAGTTATATCCATCCAACTGCACAGCCTACGATTCTTCACTTCCTTCCTTATCCATCTTAGGTATCACGGTTCACTGTTACAATCTCTCCCTTGAGAACATCTTCCCCTTTTATGTTAGTTAGCTGTTTCTGTGTAACAAATGCAGGGGTTCTTGGACGGTTCTGTCTCGCAAGACTGCAGTCAAGATGACTGTAAGCTGTCCGAGGCGTATTGGGCGGGGGCCTCGCTTCCAAGCTGACTTGCTCGCAGGCCCGGTGGGCAGTCCTGGCTGTTGGCAGCAGGCTTCCGCTCTGTGTCCCGTGGGCCGCTCCGCAGGACTTCTTGAGCGTCCTCGTGATGTGGTGGCTGGCTGCCCCCAGAGAGGGATCCAGGAGAGTGCAAGGTGAAGGTCACAATGCCTTTCTGACCCAGCCGTGGCAATCACACACCACTTCACCGACCAGTCACACAGGCCATCCTGATTCACGTGGGGCAGCAGGGGTCCCACACGGGCAGCTTGTCTCTCTGTACCTGCTAAGGATGAGTGCAAACTGATGTGGTGTCTGCTGTTTTGATGTTTTTTTTTTCTCAGATACTCATTTGAAGACATAAATCATAGAAATTGAGAACTCGTGCTCTGGGGTCACAAGGAACGCTGGGCTCAAAGATCGGGTTGACCACTCCTTGGCCCTGTGACCTGTGGCACATTTCTTAACCTTGCCTAGCTTCTGTGTCCTCATCCGAACACTGGAGGCCATTCCACCTCACAGCTCACGGTCAACATGAAAACTAAAGTGAGATGATACTTTAAAACAAACTTAGAAATAGACAGCTAGTGGGAAACTGCCGTATGGCACAGGGAACTCAACTCGGTGCTGTGATGACTGACATGGGGGCGGGATGGGTGGGAGGCAGGCTCTAGAGGGCGGGGAGCCCGGTACGTAGAGCCGACTCACTGTTGTGCAGTAGGAACCGGCACGGCCCAACATTAAAGCAAGTGGCCTCCCATGATGAGTGAAAAGTAAGCAATCTCTGTGGCACATGTCTGCACCCATCACACATACAGAAGCAACGCTCTGCATTCAGTGACTATTAATTTG
Organism: Dama dama; assembly: GCF_033118175.1. Taxonomy (NCBI): domain Eukaryota; kingdom Metazoa; phylum Chordata; class Mammalia; order Artiodactyla; family Cervidae; genus Dama; species Dama dama. The sequence continues at coordinate 81,210,403 of NC_083703.1, forward strand.
AGAAACTGTATTTTATTACACATTCACGTCTGCTCAAATAAAGGAAATAAGCTAAGTTTTGATGAAAAAATAAATGAAAGGCTTCCAAACAGAAAAGAAAAACAGACTTAGCCATGATAATTGTCACACAAATTTTCAGTGTATGTTATCAGCCACTGTCCTTGCTCTTAACTCCTTTTTTATTACCGCAGAATGCAGTTATTCTTTGACATATTTCACAAAGTTCAGCCTGCAGTCAGTTTAGATGGAAGAGACAGTGGACTTGGTGGTCTGGATGACCCCCTGTAATGCATATTCAGGATGCCAGACATTCAGACCTGTCATAAAAATTTCTCCTTCAACACAGTAAAATTTGGCAGGCTTGGTGTTTGTCCTCAGATGAGCCATGAGTCAAGCACTGGGCCAGCTCAGTAGGAGCATCTAAGTTCAACCCCAGTGCGAAATCTAATCAGCGCTCCGAGTCAAAGGATGAGTTGGTGGTTCAGGTATTTATACCAGAAGGTGTTAAAAGATTATTTGGAACATGGTGGAGGATAAGAAACGGGATTTCAAATCCATTCCAGAATGACATTTCTTGACAGTCTTCTAGGAAATGAAGTTAACGAACTTTTGAAGATCATTCATTTTTTTTCAACTAAGGTTTTGCTGGACATGAGTTTCAACTAAGGTTTCAATGGACATGAGTTTGAGCAAGCTCCGGGAGTTGGTGATGGACAGGGGAGCCTGGCATGCTGCAGTCCATGGGGTCACAAAGAGTCAGACACAACTGAGCAACTGAACTGAACTGAAGGTTTTTGAGCACTTACTATATACCAGACACTAGGCCAGGTTCTGACAAAGTAGCTAAGAGCAAGTCTGCCTGAACCCCAACTCTCACGGTGTGCAAAATTTAAGTCAGCAGCTAGAGCACGCGAAGCCCTTTTTATTCTGTTTGATGGCTTAACTTTCTACAAGTTGCTAGAAACTGCTAGAAACTTGAGGGATTTCCATCCATATGTTCAATGAATAATAGCCTTAGTGGCAGGTATAACATTTGTACCCAACTAATCAGCGACCTAATTATTCAACAGCAGATAAAAATGTATTAACTTGTTGAGACAAATGCGTCTCCTGAAGCCAATGTTTAGAACTAAATTATCAACATATTTTGAGCAATAATGTTATGATCACAAATCATTTTTCTCAGTTGTCTTTCTGAGGCCTAATACGAGATCCCTGGGAACTGTTTGTATTGCAAGATAAACACATTGATAATGAATAGATTCCCAAGGCAATTTCCAACACTGGTGTGGAAATCTACACATTCCCTAAGCTCTGTTTGCTTCAAAGACAGGTGGAATTCCTTCTGAATTGGGTAAATGGAATGCATTCTGTAAACTGCCCCTTTTGTTACAATTAGCTCAGTAGCTCCTGTGGTTCCTAATTTGGTCAGTCCCATCTGACCTGACAAGCCAATTCTTTGCTCAATTGCAAATCCATAGTGCAGATTTTAATCTCTAACAATTAATAACTCATCCCTACATATCTTGGATAGTTCATGACTGCCAGTACGGGCATTTTTACAGCTGTGTGTTCAGGTCTCTAGGGAGACAATACATGTTTGTGAAATGAATGCATGCTTCTCTTCATTTTCAATTCAATGACTGGAATTTGCACCTAACACTTGAAATTTTGCACCATACTGAAATGACATCTCAACAGAGAAAAGTTCTAGCATGAGCAATAGTTCTCAACTGGGGTGATTTCACCTCCCAGGGGACATCGGGCAGTGTCATCTGGTGACATCTTGGGCGGTCACCACTGAGAGAGGTTGCCATTGGCATCTAGCAGGTAGAGAACCCAGGATGCTACTCAACATTCTGCAGCGCGCAGGACAGCACCCCTGCAACAGTTATTTAGCCCTAATGTCACTAATGCTGCTGCTGAGAAACGCTGATTCACCGGGGTGCGTGTTAGGCGCTCAGTCGTGTCCGACTCTTTGTGACCCTTTGGGCTATAGCCCACCAGGCTCCTCTGTCCATGGGATTCTCCAGACAAGAACACTGGAGTGGGTTGCCATTTCCTTCTCCAGGGGATCTTCCCAACGCATGGATCGAACTCCCATATTGCAGGTGGATGCTTCACTATCTGAGCCATCAGGGAAGTCCGATTCACCTGGGGGGGCGTCTAGATAATTGTTTAAAGACAAATACTGTATTTTATACAAAAGAGAAGACAAGTTACTTAATTTATCCAAACCTGTTTGCTGATGTGTGCCCTGTGGCTGGTAACCGTAACGACTTCTTGTTGTTGCCATGCGTTTAAGACGTGTGGCAGTTCCCTGGTGGTGCAGTGGTCAGGACTCTGCTTTCACTGCCGAGGGCCTGGCTTCTCTCCCTGGTCAGGGAACTCAAGGTCCCACAAGCTGGGTGGCAGAGCCAAATAAGTTAGTGATATACACGGAGTGCGGACTATGCTGCTGGCGCGCAGTGAGCCTCCGGTCCATGACCCTCGCTGTTATTGGCATTGGCTTCTCTACGCAGAGGACAGTGATACCAGCCTCCGAGGTGCCCACCAGCGGCGTCCACCTCTCATGTGGTCTCCTCACTGAGCAGGGCAGACCTCCACAACCAACAGGCTTTTGCAGAAACGACTTGTGGGACTTCCAAGCTTTCGTCCTAAAAGTGTGACTTCTGCCTTGCTCTCGCTGGGAGAGGTCAGCTGGGCTCTAAGTCCATGTGAGAAACTCTGTAGCGATGTCCACCTAGTGAAGACTAAGGCTCCCTCCAAACGGCCAGCAACTTGCTGCCCCACGAGGGAGCCATCCTGGGAGGGTTCCTCCAGCCTCAGTCGAGCTTTGGGTGGGGGGAAATGTAAATGACCCAAACTGACCCAAGAAGAGAAAGAAAATCTGAATAAACCAATAATCAATAGAGCAATTGGTGCAGTGGTCAAACACCTCCCTGCCCATGTCAGGGCTGGCTCCACAAGTGTGGGACCTCCCCTGGGCAGGCACATGGGACCCCAAGCTTAGATGGGCACTTGGTCTAATGCCTTGTGCCACTATCTTGAAATTCTTAAATCTTTTTAAACAAGAAGTTCCTCATTTTTAGTTGACACTGGATCCTGCAAATTATGTAGCCAGTCCTGCCCACGCCTGTGTAGTTTTATAGGTTTTATAACTTTTAAAGTATTGATAATCTAAAGCCTTCTAGGAAACAGGAAAAGAAAGCAAGTTACCCAGTTTATTTTAGAAGAAAAGCGTAATTTTCAAGCTTCCAGGATCTCTAGAACAAAGTCATTTAGACGTGTAGGGATAAAATGTGATTTCATCAGATCGGCTAGAACATGAGTAACTACCAGAGTCATTCATTACCAAGGAAGTTTGATATTGACCTCCACATATGAACTGTCCTTTCCTCCAATGAAGTTTTCTGATTTTTTTTTATTTTTCTGGTCCTAACAAGGAACATGTTGGACAAACTTATCCTAAGTTCATTCCATGCTAGTTGATGAGTTAACTATTTTAAGCTCTTCCGGTACTTGTAGACTTTTAAAGCCTTAATGTGAATTTTTTTGCAGGTCACTTGCTAGTGAACCATGGAAAAAATTGGCAGATTGAACGGATGTTTGTCCAAAGTCAGATTCAGCACCTTTATCCAGAAACTCTGAGGAAAAAAAAAAAAAAGCTGAAGTTTGTCTCAGGAATCTCATGAAGACCACAACGGCAGCATATTCTGCTGGGCCTACGGTTCCGATCTCATCAACACCGTGTCTTTGGAAGGCAGTTCTGAGCTGGTCTTTGTGGCCTTATGACTTTAGCTGCTCATTTTAGTTAATCATCTGCTTCTGTTTTTTTCTGCAGACCAGAATCCACTTTGCTGATGAATCAAAAACATCAGTGCCTCCGTTCTTACTCACGTTCGTGTTTCCTGCCTTATTTTCATTTATTCATTTCCAATGAGAAGATAACTCATATGTGGGGTTTTCCGACAGCCGAAAGGTACCTGAAATTAAAAATCTCAGAACGTTTTGGAGAACACTTATGACAGATAATTTCCTACCATTTAGGTGTTAAAGAACTAATCAATCCAAGCTTGCAAGGTGGGATGAGCTTGTCTCTGCAGTGAATGATGCTATGAAGAGCAGAGAACTTCCAGAAGGGAATAAGGAGCAACTCTTGCAATGTGAGAATAGAATTGCTTTATCCTTAAGAGGCATACAGTTTAATAGGATGCAATAGGTATTTGTTGGGTAAATCAGTGCATGACACTGTTCTGATGGTTAATTTGGGACTTACTAGGCTCTTTTCTTGAGGGGGGCTTCCCAGGTGGTGCTAATGTTAAAGAACCCACCTGCCAATGCAAAAAGAGAAGTGGATTCCATCCCTGGGTCGGGAAGGTCCCCTGGAGGAGGGCACGGCAACCCCCTTCAGCATTCTTGCCTGGAGAATCGCACGGACAGAGGAGCCTGGTGGGCTGTAGTTCCTGGGGTCACAGAGCCAGGCACGACTGAAGTGACTCGGCACGCACGCAGACTTCTTTTCGGACTTTGCTTTTTAACAGGAGGCGACCCTCATTTTCTGCCCCGTGGACTCCCCAACACAGACACTCACTCATAAAACCAACAGAGGGGAGTCTGTGGGTAGGACTGATGCGACAGTCCTTTAAGACATAATCGGGGTGACACCCCAGCACCCTGGACACAGTCTGTCAGAAGCCAGTCACAGGTCTGGCCCGTACTTCCTGGGGGCTAGTTAGAGATGTGACTCAGGAGGTGGGAAACAGAGGCCGCCTCCGTGTCTGGGCTCCACGGCCAAACCTCTCCGGGCCAAACCCCGGCCCCACTGCATATGAGTTCCAAGAACCATAAGCATTTACGAATCCCCAAGCCTGTTTCCTCATCTGCGAAATGGAGCATCTACTCGCCCCTTCCTCCAGCGTTATTAAATTCTAGCAGTTCCTCATTTCCACACGCTCTCAGGACATCTTCATGCTGGCTGCCTGACATCACTCCCTATCACCACCCCCTTTAAAATGTAAACCCCTGCTCGGGGAACTAAGATCCCACCTGCCTCCTGTCGCACCCAAAAGATTTTTTTTAAAAAATAAAATGTAAATCAACTTACTTAAAAAGCAAATTTAATGGTACTCCTAGAAATTTTTAAGGAGTAGTATTATGGAGGAGAACTGTAAGCACACATTACCAGCAATAAAGATTACTTGTGTGCAGACCTCCAAAATTCATCCTGCACACCATCTGTGAAGGCTGTGTTTGCGCCCCTGAGTGGCTGGGGCCGAGAGGGCGGCGTGCAAAGAGCCTGAGCTCAGCTCCGCTCACGGACACACCGGAATCACACCCATCTGCAGAACAGTCATCAGAGAAAAAGGCCAGAGCCAGCACAGATCTTCCACAACTAAAGACATAAAGAAGCAGGCACGGCCAGACGAGGAGGGCAGACCCGCACTACAGTCGGTGCACGACCCCCGAAGCGGGCGCGGTTCCACCGCGCGGGTTCTCCCGTGGGAGCCAGAGCTCGGAGCCCACAGGGCCCTCCAGCCCAGGGTGCTGCCCTGGGGAGAGGAGCCCTCGGAGCATTAAGCTTTGAAGGCAGGCAGGGCCTCACTTTGGGAGCGCCCCAGGACTGGGGGAAACAGAGGCTTCCCTGGTGGTCCTGCGGTGAAGACTCTGCCTGCCCACGCAGGGGACCCCCGAGCCGCCAGGACCACGGAGCCCTCCCCCTGCAACGGAAGACCCCACAAGCTTCATGCAGCTAAGAACTAACGCAGCCAAAACTGACTAAATACATATCTTAAAAAAAAAAACAAAACAGGTGCATATGACTCAAACGTTTTGCAACAATAAAAGGGCCCACAGCCCCTCACGTGCCCCTGGCCGTGGGCCGAAGCTGCGGACAGACACCGGCGGGGGGCACCCTGGGGACCGTGGACAGTGCCGCTTGCTGGCCGCCGCGCTGGGGTCCTCCCTCCTGCTCAGGGGAAGGCCGGGTCCACCGGGCCGCCCGTGGGCACAGCGTGGACGCCTCAGGCCGCGTGGCTAACTGGCCAGGGACCCGCCCGCCCCCCCGCCTCAGCCGGGGGGCTGCCTAGAGACCCCGAGCACACAGCCCTGCCCCCCGCAGGCCTCGCGCCAGCTGCGCCCCGCGGAGTGCAGGCATCGGTTCCAGAACCCTCTCGCGAGTCTGGCCCTGCCCTCCAGAGAGCTGGCTGTTTGTGCCGGGCCGGCCTCGGCCACCAGGGGGCAGGTGCCAGACGCAAGAAACACTATGATCTCAGGCCTAACTAATTAATTAAAAAAACCAGCAGAATCTGTCTTGCCATGTTGAGGAACTAAGATCCCACACGCCAAAGAGCACCGCGAGCCACAACTCCTGCAGCCCCGAGCTCGGAGCCCACGGGTCACGGGCAGAGCGTCTGTGCACGCTGCTGAAGGTCCCGCGTGAAGCAACCAAGGCTCCAGACAGCCAGAGAAATCAGTACGTCAATACATTTCTTTTTTGGCTGCACTGACTTTTGTTTTTTTTTTTTTTTTGCACGGGGGGCTTCTCTGGTTTCAGCGAGGGGGCTGCTCTCGAGTCGCAGGGCGCAGGCCTCTTCCTGCAAGCGGCTTCTCCTGGGGCGGAGCGCAAGCTCTAGCGCGCGGGCTGCGGCCTCGTGGCTCCCGGCTCTAGAGCGCAGGCTCAGTGGTTGTAGTGAACGGGTCTAGTTGCCCTGCGGCATGAGGGATCTTGCCAGACCAGGGATCAAACCCGTGTCCCCTGCATTGTCAGGCAGATTCTTATCCACTGCACTGCCACAGAGGTCTAATAAATAAATAAACATTAAAAAAAATCAAATAGGTGAAATTCGTTAGTGCACCATAAGCTCAAAAAAGAAAGAACCCACTATCCCCCAGCTGGGGGGTCCAGCTGAACCCTGGCACTGACCCCTTGAAGGTAAACACAAGCTTCATACTCCACCGTGTCAGGAACTAGCCCCTCCACCAGCGAGCTGACACCGGCTCTGGGTCCCTGAGACACACAGCCAGACTCCGGCAGTCTGGAACTTACCCCAAATCCTGCCTTCACCCGCCAGTGGGTGGGCAGCAGCTCCAGAGTTTCCTGGACACTCTGCCTGCCAGGGAGACAGTGTAAGCCCAGGGGTCCCTGGGACCCCGCAGGCAGCTGCTCCGTGATCCGGGCCCACCAAGCAGCAACCTGCAGACTGGGGGTCAACCACGCCTCCCAGACCACCCGCACAGTCAGCCCTCCACGCAGCCCTCACTGGGGAACCGCTGGGGCACAGAGCTGGGGCGGCAGAGGGGTGGGCACTGCTGTATACTAGGATGCCTCCTGCAAAAAGCCACCTCTCCAAGGCTGGAGACACTGAGGCTCATTGTTGTGGAGACGACAGTTAAAGAAAAGAGTGAATACTGAAACAACAAGGGAAAAGCAGCAAATACCAGACGGGAGACTCCATGGGGCTACAGTGGATTTGTCAGCAGCAACTTTGCAGGCCAGAAAAGAGTGGCATGATATATTTAAAGGGAATGAGAAGGGCTATTTAAAGAGATGAAAGGGAATAACTTACCCCCCGAGAATACTCCCCTCGCCAAGGCTCTTGATCAGATTTGATGGAGAAATCAAAAATTTTACAGACAAGCAAAAGCTAAAAGAGTTCAGCACCAGCACACTGTCTTTAGGAGAAATGTTAAAGGGGGCCGTCCCCGGTGGTCCAGCGGCCAAGGCGCCGTGCTCCCAATACAGGGGGCCCAGGCTGCAGCCTGAGTCCTGTGTGCCTCAGCCAAGACCCAGCACCGCTGATAAATAAGTAAGATTGAAAGAAAAAAGGAAATTCTCTAAGAGAAGGAGAGAAGGTCACAACTAGAGACAAGAAAAGATGAAATGAAAAAGCTCCCAGGTAAAGATAGGAAAACATACAGGAAAGGGAGAAGACCCACCACACACAAGGCTTGCAGGAAGGTTAAAAGACAAGAGCAGACAAAATCATTTCTATCCACAAGAAGCAGTTAAGGGGCACACAAAACAATTAGATGTTAAATATGGTATTAAAAGTAGTAATGGTGAGGAGAGGATAAATCCAGGGTTGTTAAAAATGTACTTAAAATTAAGAGACCAGCCACATAACACAGTCATGTACACGTATATGCTGCCATATAAAACCTGATGGTAGGGACTTCCCTGGTGGTCCAGTGACTAAGACGCCACACTCCCAACGCATGGGACCAGGTTCAATCCCTGGTCAGGGAAGTAGACCCCACAGGCTGCAAATAACACCTGGCACAGACAAATAAATTTTTTTTTAAACTCATGGTATCCACAAGCCAAGATCCATAATAAAAATACACACAAAAAAGAAAAAGGGGTAAATAAGCACCCTTAATAAACTGTGAAAAAAAAATCAACATTGTTGCTGCTAAGTCTTGTCTGACTCTTTGAGACCCCATGGACTGTAGCCCACCATGCCCCTCTGTTCATGGAATTCCCAGGCAGGAATCCTGATGTGGCTTGCCATTTCCTCCTCCAGGGGATCTTCACAACCCAGGGATTGAACGCAAGTCTCCTGCATTGCAGGCGGGTTATTTACTGCTGAGCTACTAGGGAATATGGCGCTAGGCACATAGTTGGTGCTTAATAAATACAGACTCAGTCCAGCTCAGCCGCTCAGCCGTGTCCGACTCTTTGCGACCCCATGCACGCCAGGCCTCCCTGTCCATCACCAACTCCCGGAGCTTGCTCAAAGTCATGTCCATTGAGTCAGTGATGCCATCCAACCATCTCATCCTCTGTCGTCCCCTTCTCCTCCTGCCTTCTATCTTTCCCAGCATCAGGGTCTTTTCTAATGAGTCAGCTCTTCACATCAGGTGGCCAAAGTATTGGAGTTTCAGCTTCAACATCAGTCCCTCCAATGAATATTCAGGGCTGATCTCCTTTAGGATGGACTGGTTGGATCTCCTTGCAGTCCAAGGGGCTCTCAAGAATCTTCTCCAACATAATTTCTTTGGCGAACTCTCACATCCATACATGACTATTGGAAAACCATAGCTTTGATAATATAACATAAGTTGATAATATAAGCTTAACAATTAATGCTTAACAATTACGTGTCTGGACTTGGCTTTCCAACCCTTCTCATTGCTGTGTTGCCGGCAACCGTCACCCACCAGTCAGCGCCTGCACACAGCAGGGGACACGGACTGGCCCCGGGCAGCTGTCACCTGCTGTGAAGAGACCAGAGCAAATTACGACTAAAGAAGCATCCAAACCAAAGGAAGAGATCACCTGATTAAAAGGAAAACAAGTGCACATAAAAAATGCAGAACATTTCTCATTCAAGTATGTGCAGCTGGTTCTTAATATTAACTTTGACTTCCAGGCTTCTTTCCTCCTCCTCATCTCACCTTTCTGCTCAAAGTGCAAAAAGTACCTGATGCCCTTTTGCACTAAAGCAAATGTATTTGGGAGGAAAAAGCAGCCAGTGTGCAAATCTTTTATTTAATTTTACAGCATCGGTACTTGGGAGTTGATGCTACTTGGAAAGCCCAGGTGCGAGGCATCCAGATGATTAAGCGTTCTGCAAATATTTTTTTGCTGATAAAGGGAGGCTCTGCAGGACGGAACAATCACGGACAGCATAAGTGATGATGTCATTTGGGTCAATCTCCGATTCAGGGGATTAGAGAAAGTTCAACAAATTAGGCTGAACCACAAACGGAGCCTTGGCTTTTGACCAAAGTTGTTCAATAGGCTTTGCCAAATACATGCTGATAGATTAATTTGACCCACCCATTTCCACGTTCTCTGAATGCCACAAAGTGTAGGGAAATGAGTAAGGCCTGTGGAGTCAAAGAGGTTGGGATTTGGGTCTAAGTTTTCTGCTTACAGTGTTTCCCTGGGTGAAATATTTGAATTCTCCAAACTTATTAAAACGTGGGAAGATTCCTAGCTCCCTGGCAAGGCTATCTGAGGATTAGTTGAGACAAGGTACAGGAAAGGGCCTCGAACACAATAAATGTTAATCACCCTAATTAAATATTTGTGCATTTTAGTTTGTTACTGAAATCCAGTGAGATTCCATGAAGGCCAAAGGGAATGTGTAGTCAGTTCCTAGGAGTTCCAAAAAGGACTTTCAAAATGAGGTGTAAGGGTTTCTCTGAGGGCTTAGTGGGTAAAGAATTCATCTGCCAATGCAGGGGTGTAGGTTTGATCCCTGGGTTGGGAAGATCCCCTGGAGAAGGAAATGGCAACCCACTCCAGTATTCTTGCCTGGAGAATCCCATGGACAGAGGAGCCTGGCGGGTCACAGTCCCTGGGGTTGCAGAGAGTCAGACGTGACTCAGTGACTAAACAACAGCAATCCTTATGAAGGGAGCTGTTTTTCATTTTTGCCTTTTGATTCAGAAATATGAGTTCTGACACTGCCCCTGCTCTGCGCCAAGTACTGAGCTAGGCATATGCCGAATTTTCTTATTCCCAGAAGAACATGTGCACATAAGGTATTTCAGTCTCTATTTAATAGCCGAGGCCCAGAGAAGCTGAGTCAAGTCAAGTCACACAGCTAGGAGATGATGCCTAGAGGATGAAAGTGCAGCTGAAGTTAATCCCTGCAAATTTGTGTCTTTCCCGCTAGCAAGGTGGGGTTTACAAGGTGGGGAACTGTGTTTCTTTAAAGAGGCATGTTGGCGAATAGAGTTCTCAGGTCAGCCAAGAAGTGCAAGTTAGAGTTATGATGACTTTCACATCCCTTAAACCATCCACAAGGGAAAGTGAAGTCGCTCAGTCATGTCTAACTCTTTGGAACCCCATGGACTGTAGCCTGCCAGTCTCCTCCATCCGTGGGATTCTCCAGGCTGGAATACTGGAGTGGGTTGCCATTTGCTTCTCCAAGGTGCATCGTAAAGTCATCTCTCATCAATCCACCCAGTTAGCATTCCCTCCAGGGCTGGAAGAGGGTGAAAGCAACATGAAGTGGTTAGCTTGTGTCTCGGGGCTACGTCCTATGAAAAAGGGCTTTCCAGGGGCTCTGTGGCCAAGAATCCGCCCGCAGTGCAGGAGCCACAGGAGTCTCGAATTTGATCCCTGGGCCAGGAAGATCCCCTGGAGGAGGAAATGGCAACCCACTCCAGTATTCTTGCCTGGAGAGTCCCACGGACAGAAGGGCCTGGCGGGCTACAGTCCATGCAGTCGCAGAGAATCAGACACGGCTTAGAGACTGGGCTCGCAGGCCTGTGAAAAATTCACACCCTCCACACCTGGAACCGTGCAGAGAGCAGCAAGGTGCTCACGCTTTGAGATGTGCAGGGCGAGTGAGACAAGGGCTGGATCTCACCCCCCGGGTCCCCTCACTAGTGAGGCTACCACAATCACTCGTTTTCCCTTCTGTCCTCATCAGCCCTCTGCTCTGAGCCAGGGTGGCTGAGTCTCGGGGTTAAAGGTGCGCATAACGCAGCTCCACCCCACCACCTGCTTACAAGTAGTTGTTACTCTTTAGTCGATCGGTCATGTCTGACTCTTTTGTGACCCCAGGGACTGTAGCCCATCAGGTTCCTCTGTCCATGGGCTTTCCATGAATACCGCAGAGGGTTGCCGTTTCCCTCTCCAGGGGATCGTCCCAGCCCAGGGCCTGAGCTCTCATCGCCTGCATTCCCAGCCAGGTTCTTTACCGCTGAGCCACCTGAGAAGCCCTGCTTATAAGTGATAGTTGACCTAAATAACAATAAATAAAATAAATGATTTTCTACTCTTCAGAGGAGCAGTGCCAATCTTATGTGCAGAATCTTGGCTATAAATGTCAAGGAAACCCCTTGATCTCCCAATTCTCTCCTTCCTCTCCCCCTTTTTAAAATATTTACTTGGTTTATTTGGCTGTGCCAGGTCTTTTTAAATTTTATTTCAATTTCAATTTAAGTGATGCTTCAATTAAATTAAAAGATGATTGCTCCTTGGAAGGAAAGTTATGAGCAACCTAGACAGCATATTAAAAAGCAGAGACATTACTTTGCCAACAAAGGTCCGTCTAGTCAAGGCTATGACTTTTCCAGTGGTCATGTATGGATGTGAGAGTTGGACTGTGAAGAAAGCTGAGCACCGAAGAATTGATGCTTTTGAACTGTGGTGTCGGAGAAGACTCTTGAGAGTCCCTTGGACTGCAAGGAGATCCAACCAGTCCATCCTAAAGGAAATCAGTCCTGAATATTCACTGGAAGGACTGATGCTGAAGATGAAACTCCAATAATTTGGCCACCTGATGCGAAGAGCTGACTCATTAGAAAAGACCCTGATGCTGGGAGGGATTGAAGGCGGGAGGAGAAGGGGACAACAGAGGATGAGATGTCTGGATGGCATCACCGACTCCATGGACATGAGTTGGAGTAAAATCCGGGAGTTGGTGATGGACAAGGAGGCCTGGCGTGCGGCTGCCCATGGGGTCACAAAGAGTTAGACTTGACTGAGCGACTGAACTGAACTGTTCCGGGTGTTAGCTTTAGTATGTGGGATCTTTTTTTAGCTGTGGCATTTGAAATCTTTACTTGCAGCATGTGGAACCTAGTTCCCTGAAGAGGGATCAAACCTGGGACCCGCTGCACTGGGAGCATGGAGTCTTAGCCACTGGACCACAAAGGAAGTCCCCTTCCTTCCCCTTTTTTCCCTTCCCTCTTCTTCCCTCCCCCCGCCCCTCTCTATTACCTGGCCATCACAAAAGCCAAGTGGATTGCATTCCCAATGTATCATCATGAACTGATTTCCCATTTGCCGTTGTTCAGTCACTAAAGTGAAATCGCTCAGTCATGTCTGCCTCTTAGTGACCCCATGGACTGCAGCCCGCCAGGCTCCTCTGTCCATGGGATTTCCCAGGCAAGAATCCTGGAGTGGGTTGCCATTTGCTTCTCCAGGAGATCTTCCCGACCCAGGGATCGAACCCAGGTCTCCCACATTTCAGGCAGACGCTTTACCGTCTGAGCCACCAGGGAATCCCGTTCAGTCACTAGGTCGTGTCCAACTCTTTGCGAGGGTCTGCAGCACGCCAGGCTTCCCCGTCTTCTCACCGTCTTCCAGAGTTTGCGCAAGTTCGTGTCCACTGAGTCACTGATGCTACCCAACCATCTCATCTTCTGCCGCCCTCTTCTCCTTCTGCCTTCAATCTTTCCCTCAAGCGTCCATTAGATTTTTGTTCAAGCTAAAAGTTGAGGCAGACTTGGGGGAGACAGACAGTGACGGGAGGAGACACACGAATCAGCCACAGGCGCTGAGCGGCACGGTGAGCGCCGACAGCCGTCACAGGTCTGAGCTGTGTGCACCCAGCTGAGCGCGGTGCCTCGCCCCCGTCTGCCGGGCCTCGGAGAGGAGGCAGTGTGGCTTGGTTGGGATATCAGCAGGATGCCTCTGGGGAAATGTGCCTACACGTATTTGTCCCCATGAAGTTCAGGAGTGTCATTAATATAATCAGTAAACAGACAAAAGTTCTTTAAACTCTGAGCCTCAGTTTCCTCCACATCTGTAAAGCAGAGGCAATATTAGCACATTCTTAAGAGTGTGAATGTATTGGCTTCCCAGGTGGCTCAGTGGTAAAGAATCCACCTGTCAAGCAGGAGACGCAGGTGTGATCTCTGGGTCAGGAAGATCCCCTGGAGAAAGAAACGGCAACCCGCTCCAGGATTCTTGCCTGGAGAATCCCATGGACAGAGGAGCCTGGCGGGCTACAGTCCATAGGGTCACAAGAGTCAGACACGCCTGAGCGACTAAACAGCAGTGAGTGTGGCCCTAGGGTTATCAATTGTCCAGGAAGACTTCCTCCAGGAAGCTTGGGCTGGGCTTGGATGATGAGTGTGCCGGAGGGGAGGAAGGCGGAAGGACAGCAGGTGCAAACCCCAGCAGCAGAGAGCGTGCGAAGAACAGAAGGACCTGGCCGAAGCCCGCGTCCCTGAGCCGGGGGCGCGGCCGGGAGGGCCCGAGCGGCTCGGGGCCTGGGGGTCAGTGGGCTGCGCTTCACAAGACACTGGAGTCCAGCTTAAGGACTCAGGTCTTCGTGGAAGAGCGATGGAAGGCCACCGAAGTAGGGCGGGACACAGTCGGGCCTGGGTTTTGGAAAGACCAGCACACGGCCAACAGACACGAACAGCCTGGAAGGGAGGAGCGTGCAGACAGGCTGGCGGTCTCTGCAGCGGCCCACCACGAAGGAGGCAGCAGAAGGAAACAGACTTGAAAAAATATTTAAGCAGCAAGAAATACGAAAATTGTTTTGCCATTCAAATGAGCATCTTTTGGTAAAACTGCTATATTATTGTAATGTTATATTGTACAAAATTTTCTAGTGAGACAAAGTTTGAATGTTTAACTTTGGTTGTAAGACATGCAATGAAGGAGAAAACATCTCTCCCATATTTTAAAGATTTTATTCTTACTTTCAGAGAATTCAAAGAAGATATACAGATGAAATCTGACAACACATGTGGATTTATAATTCTAAAAACTTTCACAACAGGAAGCTTATACCCATTTTAGTGATATTTACATATTCATTCATATATGAAGATATAAATGTACACTTCTGAAATAGTCTAAAGATACAACCTAAAAAGGGAAATATTTATCAAATATACAGAAATATATAGTATGCTTTTAGGAAAAGTAGTAGTAAAAACATGCAAATAAACTGTATGTAAATGTAATTTTTAAGGAAGTTTTATAAGTATTGCTTAAATCTGTATGTATTTTCCATATATGAAATCACAATTTCCCAAGGAGTTCAAATCACATAACACGAGTTACATAATCTATAATGCCTGCACACTTTACTACTGACCCATTCTACAGCTGGGAAAATTAAGGCAGGGGACATCACTGAATATTTTTAAGCTATAACTAAACTTTAGAACATTGCCCTAAATAAACTTCAGATCCTAAATAAAATAATATAATATATATACATTTTTTAAATGATGTAAGCAAATTGTCATTAGAATACACACACAATTTAAAAACTGTTGATCCACACCTTAATATCACAGATTACATAGATGCAATGTCATAATTAAATAATTTCATGATCCTTTAACACAAGGATGCATGGTAAACCATTAACAGATCCTTGAACAGGAGTTTGACTTCATTAAAGTTGTTCTTAGCATAGAGATTTTCTCTAATTTTTCAATAATGTTTCTATTTCAAAATAAGAAAAAAACAAGTTTTATAGGGACCAGATAACATGAACCAACATTTAGTTTTGCTTCCATTATTACGCAGTATTTCCCCAAATATTATATTAAGCAGAGTTACAATAAATGGATTGCCAATATTACCCTGAGCCGCAGACAATCCGGCTATAGGAGATCTTTCACTGTGAAGTGTGAACTTTGAGAAGTGAGGATTCTAGCGGCGAGTCTGACACGGCAGGGCCAGAAACATGTAATGATTTTCGCATGACTATCAGAGAAGCACCCAGCTGCTCCATCGTGTCGCGGAAGATGCAAGACTAAAGAGCAAGATGGGCAAGCCTGCGCCGCCAGGGTGGTGCGGACATCGTTGCGTGAGTCCCGTGTGTGCGGCGTGCGTTCCCTGCGGAGGGCCGGGCCTTCCAGCACTCCGTCTGCTTTCCCCGAGCCCGGTGCAAAATCTTAGAACCATCAGCGACCCAGGCAGCACAGTTTCTGGGACAACGGTACAGAAGACGGAGTGTAAACGTCTGAGCCCAAATGTTCTTTACGTGTCGTTTCATGCTCTGGTTTTCCACCTTTGCTTTCCAGTCGTGAGAAGCCCAAAACTTCCTTCTTACAGGAGGGTCAAAATTGCTGCTTTTGCTCTTGGTTAAAAAAAAAAAAAATCTGAAATATAAAGTATACTCCAGTTATACATCAGAGCAGTATAATTAAACAAAAGGGCTGATTAGCAAAAATAAACTATTGGCTAACACCAATAGTGGCCTGGGCTCTTGTGTTTTACCAGAGTAACCGTGCATGGTGTCCAAGCTGAAGACTGGGAGCTTCACAATGAAGCTAGAATTCCTCTGTGGTCCTATGCGACTCAGCTCTGCTTGTTGCCATGTTCAGAATCTGACAAATTGCCTAAGGGTATCAGGCACCTGGGGCAGCCCAGGTGGCACTAGTGGTTTAAAAAAAAACAAACCTGTCTGCCAATGCAGGAGATGTAAGAGACATGGGTTCGATCCCTGGGTGGGGAAGATCCCCTGGAGTAGGAAATGGCAACCCGTTTCAGTATTCTTGCCTAGAAAAATCCCACAGACAGAAGAGCCTGGTGGGCTATAGTCCATGGGGTCGCAAAGCCAGACACGACTGAGCGCTTTTCAGCAGCAGCATCAGACACTAAGGGAGGCATTCACGGGGCCTCATTCAGAGATTCATCTGAAATCGCATGTTTCCCAAATAATCCTCCTATCCGCAAGTCCCCCTCAACTTGCTCTTAGCAAATAGCAACTAGCTTGAGGCAAGTTCTAGGTGACACCGTTAAAAGGGCTGAGTGATTGAGTTGAGTTTCACCACTGACATCTAATTCTATAAAGCTGTGTGTCAGAGATGTCGTATTTCCACATAAGCTGATATTGGAGATTTCTCAGGTTAACTATTTATCATTTTAATAGTTAAAAATTCATTTTACTGTGGATTAGGGGGAAATAAGTAGACCAGAAAACACTAATTCATGAAGGAAATGATCGCTTTGCAATAAGGCTGGCAAGAGCTGTGTTGGATTTCTGGCCTCCAGAAGGATAAAATCATAAGTGCTACATAACACAAGTTTTAGTAATTTGTAAGTAATTCTTTTTAGTAATTTTCTAGCAGCAGTAGAAAACCAATACAACCAGCCAACCCTACTCAGTGGCCAATTGTCTAAGGCTGTACCAAGGTGAGTTAAGTGGCTATGAGAAAGACATCTGTGTCCTGCAAAGCCTAAAATCTTGCCAACTGGTCCTTCACCGAAAAAGTTTGTCTCCAACCCCGACGTGTGCATGTGTGTGAGTCACTTCAGTCCTGTCCGACTCTGCAACCCCATGGACTGCAGCCCGCCAGGCCCCTCTGTCCGTGGGACTCTCCAGGCCAGAACACTGGAGTGGGCTGCCGTGCCCTCCTCCAGGGGGTCTTCCCACCCAGGGATCGGACTTGTGCCCCTTACGTCTCCTGCATCGGCAGGTGGGCTCTTCACCACGAGTGCCACCTGGGAAGTCCCACGCCCTGATATTCACATGCAAACCCCACGACAAGCGGCTTGCGTTCTAGAGTGCTCATTTGATGCTAGGCTCTGGTTATGTGTTTTGTACTCATATCAACTTTCTGGATGGATACTATTTTGGTCCCCATGTAACAAATGAAAAAAATAATTCAGGCAGAAAGGTTAAGTAACTGTTCAGGTCACCGGGTGAACCACCAGCAAGCAGGGACTCCAACCCACGTCTGGCTGACTCCCCAGCTCGGCTCACCCCTTGGCCACTCTGCACCCCAGATGCCCACCTGAGGCTTCTTATCGCTGGCAGAAAGCGATGGGGAGCTGCCGGCTGGGCACCAGAATGCCCAAGTGCAGCATCTCCACAGGCTCGAGGTCTGTGGCCACGATGTCGTATTTGCGGACGATCTGAAACACAGGAACACAGGAAAGGGGAGTTAGCCCCTCCGCCCCCGCCTTGAGGAGCAGCCCAGCGCCCAGCTGCGGAAACGCTGCCAGGGTCTTACCCAGCAGAGTGCCAGGTGGAGCTGGAGTTCAGCTAACCGGCGACCAACACACATTCTTTTCCCAACGCCAAATGGAAGATGGGCAAAAGGGTTGATCTTTTTCTTGTCCTGAAGCCACCGTTCAGGCCTAAACTGACTTGATTCCTCAAAGTTTTCTTCATTGGATCCCAACACATGGGTATTTAGAACCAACACAGTCTAAAATCATACAGAAACATAAAGCACTTAAACATTTGAATAGCAAAATTTACAAAAGCCATCACCTTACAAATGTGAAAGTAACCCACAAATACATAACAACAATGAGTGCCAACATATATTGAGTGCTTGAAAAGTGCCAGGCGATAAATACTTCAAGAACCTTAAAATTTTGCATCTCATTTTCACAACAACCCCGTGTGGTAAGTTCTATTAATATTCCCATTTTACAGATGAGAAAGCTGAGGCTCAGACAAGTTATGTAACTCACTCAAGGCTCTACTTGCATCCAGGTCTCTCTGTCTTCATAACCCTTATTCCTAATACTAGACTACATAACACATCAACTGGATACTGCAGTCTACATTTTTCCAAAATCAGTGCTCTCCCAGTAGAAATGTTTCAGGAGATCTGCTGGATATTTGAAGAGGGTTTCTCTCAAAGCTCTGTAAGGTATAGATTGTACACATTTTACTTACTCCTTTGGGTAAAGCATATTCCCCCAGAACCATTGCCTTGTCAAGAGTCCGAGTTGTAAAGGGGACACTCGGGTTAAGCCTGAAAATACAAAATCAGAGATGTCAAGGTGGGCACAGACCTAAGGTCTTAGCTCAAGGAAATTCAGAGTCTGGCTAAATAAACAATCACTGCCTAAGTTCTCATAAAGGGGACATGCTTCCAACTCTTTACAAAGAAGTTCTCTGTCTTCCCAATATTTACCTCTTGCTTTTATTCCTTATTGTGTCCGTTAAACCCCCAAGTGTAAGCTTACTTCATCGCTGTTAACAGTGATTTTCCCGTTTCACTCTAGACTTCAAATGTGTATGTTTACACGCCTCACCCGCAAGCTTGCTGTCTGTCCTGGGTTTCTTCTATCCACCCTTCGTAAAGTTAAAGATATTTCCTTCTAATCCTAAGATGTTATGAGTTTTGTTTTCCAAAAAAAAAAAAAAAAAGAATCTTCAAAGACCATTTTATACAGAGGCTCAGAAACCAGCACGTCTCTATGTCTTGTATAATAATACGGTTCCTCGCTGAGCTTTCATCTCGCTTCTTCATTTGTGCCCCTAATCTTAATTATTGCTTATAGTATCCATTCAAGTATTATTATTACTGATTTACAGGGGGTAGACTCTGGGTTTCCAAGATTTAATAGAATTTGCCCAAATGATTTAAGGAATGAGTCATAGGAAAGGAGTGTGGTCCTGGAGGTTTTTTTTTTTTTTTTGGAGCTTGCTAAATGTTTATGAATCAACTACGGGAGGGGGGTCCCTTATTATGTGCTGGCGAGAACAGCCCTCTGACATTCACCTTAGCTTAGGCACGTGTTCTTACCTCATAGATTCTTTGAGACAGGCTTTTAAATATGGCATGTTCCTCAAATCCTCTGCCCGTGGTAACTGCTTCTCAGGCAACACACTCTGAATTTCCTTAAGAAGCTTTTGCTGCACGTGGGGATTACGGGATAAATTGTAGAGAAGCCACATTAAGCTGTTTGCCGTCTGAAAGCCAAATGGACATAAACTTGAGTTTTCTGTAAATAAACTGGCTTAAAACTTGTATCAGCTGAACCAAAGGCGGTGCCTAGCACCTTGTCGTGCAAACATGAGGGATGCTTTTTCACACATCCTTCTTGGCTGTGTCTCAAACAAACACCATATATGAAAAGTCAGATTCAGTTTATAAAAAACTTCCATGAATAATAGCTTATTTCCTGAGGGAATCAGAGTAGAATTCTTTGAATAGACAGCTGCATTAAGACACAAAATATAGCTCGGTATAAAAATGGAACACAGATGAGGACATGTACAACCGGGAGATGAGAAGTCAGACAGGTGATTGTAAAATATCAACCTTCAGGTTGTTGTAAGGTTGTCTTACATGAGGTGTCACCATTGGGGGAGCTGGATGAAGGATGAAGGAATCCTCTCTAGTGTTGCTTAGGACTGCAAGTGAATCTACAATATCTCAAAATAAAATTTGCTAATTGTTTAATCTAAAAAATAATATCAAAATTGAGTGGGGAGAGACAGATGGAGATCCTAGGAGTGTTACTAATAAAAATGGGTTTTTAAAAAATGTTTCACTGCAAATGCACAAGAAACTGCATTTCTGGAATTTAAAAGAAAGCCCCCCCCCCTTTTTTGCCATACCCTCAAAAGCTCCCATAAAATAAAAAGGCATTATATATACTCAGAGTTTCAGCCTCAAGCAAAGAGCCCTGGTAGAAGGCAGCCAACACCAAAATAAGAAATTCTAGCATCAAGTTGAGTATTTCAAGGAAGCAGCCACAATTCTGACAAAGACATTCATGGCCTTTTAAGTGGCATCCTTTATTTTCTTTCCAAAGGCAAGGAGAAGAGAAAAAATACTGTTGGCAGAAACAGCCAGTGCAGCTTTTAGCTTCACAATACTCACCACTGGTAGTCTTATATATTTGTTTTTAGGCCTATTCTTGGCTAATTTAAGCCAAATATCCCCATAAAAATGGTCATTGTGTCCTCTCTCAGCAGACACAAGGACGCTTTAGCTAAGTGCTATGTGTCACTCACACAAATGAGCAAAGTGCAGGACAACTTGGAGCCGATGGTATTTATTATTTTTGGAAGAAGATGCCTCCAAGAAGCCTTCTTCATGTCAGAGGACTGGCAGCCTCGGCTGCAAATAAACCGTGGATGTCATTATTACAAGAGGCCGATTTTCAAAACAGGAAGAGGGCGTAGCCACCAAATTAGATACACTTTCAGATTTCTCTGATTTTCCAAATGCGACGTTCAGAATAGCCAGGACGAAAAAAGAGACAGATTGGCCCGTATCAGCGGGTCCCTTACCGCAAGCACCAAACAGAGTTCCCAAAAGGCGGATAACTGCAGCTTTCACCAGAGCCCTGAAGGACAGCCCTGGCCTGTGGGGCTAACTGCAGGGGCTGGACGCAGGGCAAGAGGCCTCAGAAACCTCAGGGGCGCAAAGTGTCCCGGCCTGACCTCCGCGGAGGAGACCCGTCTCCTCGCTGGCCTTCCCCCTTCCGCTCTCTCTCGGTGGGGTCCACTCTCCATCCACCAGCCAGAGCCCACTCTTGGTTGTTTTGCTAAGTCATGTCTGACTCTCTGCGACCCCAGGGACTGTAGCCCTCACAGGCTCCTCTGTCCATGGGATTCTCCAGGCAAGAGTACTGGAGTAGGTTGCCATTTCCTCCTCCAGGGGATCTTCCCGCCCCAGGGATTGAACCTGCATCTTCTGAATTGGCAGGTGAGCTCTTTACCACTGAGCGACCAGGGAAGACCACTTTACCAAACCTCAATTTGATCAAGTTACTCCCCTGTTTAAAATGCTCCAAGAGCTTTTCATCATAGGAGTAATAATCCAAACATCTTACTAAGTGAAAAGTATTAGTTGCTAAGTGGTGTCTGACTCTTTGCTACCCTATGGACTGTAGCCCACCAGGCTACTTTGCCCATGGAATTCTCCAGGCAAGAATACTGGAATGGGTTGCCATTTCCTTCTCCACGGGCTCTTCCAGACCCAGGGATTGAATCTGGGTCTCTCGCATTGTAGGCAGATTCTTTACATCTGAGCCGCCAGAGCCGCCCCATCTTACTAAGGCTCCTGGCTAACAGAGCCCATGGACTTCTCCTAAGTTAGCTCTGACTCCATGCGCTAGTTCTTCAGGCCACCCTCTTTCTGCCCCAGGCCCTTTGCATGTGCTGTTTACTCCACTTGGCGTGTTCCTCCTCCAGTTCTTCCCTTGGTTGTTTCCTCATTATTCCAGCGTCAGCTCCATTATGACATCCTCAGAGAGGGACCACCTCCCCTGCCTCTCAATGACGTCACCCTGATGGCTTCCCCCAGGGCCTGGACCACTATCTGAAGTGATGCTATCTCACTGGTCATTTACATGTCCATTGTCAGTTCCCCACAGCATTGAAGTTCCATGAGGGGAACTGGTTCTTTGTGGTCTCTTAGGTACCTGGAACAGTGCTGACACATAGCAGATACTCAATAGTTCCTAAATGCTTTCATTTATTGAACAAGTATTTACTGAACACCTACTATGTGCCAACTTCTATTCCACATCCTAGGAATACAGCAGGGGAAAAACCGAAGTCATGGCTGCTATGGAACTCACATTCCAGATGGAAAAAAAGAATAAGGGGGACGCCTCACTGTTATCACTTTCAGGAGCCTCTCAGAGTAAGAGAGCTAATGGGAAAATGAGCTGAAGTTCCCACTTTTCACAGTCTTCTGGAGCATGCGGAGAAATGAGAACCTTGCTATTCCCTGATGTAGAAAATCCTACTTTTTGTTCAGATCAGAGACACCATGGAACATGGAACAGAAATGACCTGGTATACATTTTTCTCCGAGATGACAGTTGTGTGAGAGGTGCTGGGCCATTGAGGAATATTAATATTACCCCTCCAAAGATGGCTTAGAAAACGAATCAAAGACATTGAAACTCACCTGAACACCATCAGTATTTGTGTTTGGAGCTTGGCTGTACTGTGTACCTACTAAGAATATCAACCATAGCAAGGACAGAATTTTGGCTTTTAACATTAGCTGTTTCAGAATTCCCTTGTGGTCCAGTGGTTAAGAATCTATCTGCTAGTGCGGGAGACACGGGTTTGACTGCTGGTCTGGGCAGATTCCACGTGCCGAGGAGCAGCTATGCCCATCTGCTACAATCCCATGCACAAGAGCCGGCGTTCCCCACTAGAGACGCAGTGAGGAGCCTCCGCTCCAACCAGAGCAAAGCCATGCACAGCACCGAAGGCCCAGCACGGCCAACAATAAAATACACGAGTATTTTAAAAAACTAATAAATAAATAAAATAAAATTAGCTGCTTCGTTGAAATTGAGATCAAGTTTTCTCAAGCTCCCTCTGTTGACAATTTTAAGCGGAAAAGAAATATCGGACTAGCAGAGACTATTTCAGCATTTTTAGACTAAATATCAACCACAGTGAGGCACTTTGGTAAGAGGCAAAACTACCTAAAATATATCCAGTTTTTAAAAACCTAGATCATCCACCTTGCTACAGTGTAGAATTTTGCTGCTTCTGAATTCCTGTAGTAGCTTTCATATTTGTCATGACACTGATATTCTGCTCTGGATTTTTTTCCGTGCATGTGTGATAAGTTGCTTCCCTCATGTCCGACTCTTTGCGACCCCATGGACTGTAGGCCTCCAGGCCCCTCTGTCCATGGGATTCTCCAGGCAAGAATACTGGAGTGGGTTGCCATGACCTCCTCCAGGGGGTCTTCCCGACCCTGGGATTGAACCCACGACTTACATCTCCTGCATTGTCACTAGCACCACCTGGGAAGCCCTTTTTGTCTCTAAAGCGCATGAATTTTTCTATCACATGTTTACGCACACAGGCTGTGCACGGGGTCTCCCACACATTCGAGTAAACGTTTTATTTCTGCTAAGCTTTTAACGCTCAGCGCATCCTTATGGAATGGGTGAATTGAATGACCATGTACGATTTGTCGTGAAAAAGATTTTACAGCCCACTGATTTAGTAAACCCAAGCCAGGCCCACCCTTACCGTCTCCACCGCAGCCAGCTGGAGCTCCGTCACGGCCGCATACAGCTCTTTCTTTGAAAGCTGATTGTGGTGATAAATGTCACAAAGCAAATCCATGCTGGACTGCTCAGAGTATTTCTCTAACCGGTTGTCCACACAAGCTTTGACTGTGGAGGAGAGAAAAGGGGGGAGGAAATCAGCTGAAAGTCAGGACGAGGAAAAGAACAAAGCAGAACCCAGGATCCAATTCTCCCTGAACGTCCAAAGGCTCTTTGCGGGCAATCTGACCATTTGTTAGGTAAGCTAATACTGCCTTGTTGCTAAGTCACCAAGGACTGACCAATGCCTACGTGAGCACAAGGGTCCCCTGGGAATCCTCTTAAAATGCAAACTCTGATTCAGGGGTCCAGGGTGGGCCTGGAAGCCTGTTTCCAGCAGGCTTCCCTGTGGTGCCGATGCTGGGTCTGTGGTCGTGTTTCGAGTAGGGAGCGCTGAGAGTTCAGGAGAGGTCATCGTGAGACAGGGGTGGGATTTGGGTCCGTTCTTAGGATCAGAACCGGGACTCATAGTCACTGACAGAGGCAGCGGGCCCTGGCTCCCAAAGCAGAGAGGAGAACCCCCTCCCCTGGCAGCAAACAGCCGTGCACACCTGCAGGCCCAGGGCAGAGCCCACGCCTGTCGGCAGTAACAGCGGACGTCTCTGCTGTTCGCAAAGTGCATTCTAGATGTACATCTCCTTCCCTTCAACCCACTATGGAAGCCATCATCACAATAATAATCACAGTGATGATGGCAAAAATGGTAGTATTAGTAAATGGCACAGCAGTTAGAGCTGAATCTTCCAGAGTCCTTCTGTCCGACTTCAAAGCATGTCTTTGGCATCACCTGGTAGGCAGTCTTGATAAAGGTATTAATTTCCTTGTGTCTCATTTCTGATAAGAGGGTCTGATAAGAGGACCTATCTTATAGGATTTTTGTGAGAATTAAATGAATGTGTGTGTATGTGTGTGTGTATATGTGTGAATGTGTGTATATGTCTGTGTGAATGTGTTTGTGTGAATATGTGTGTATGTGTATATGTATGTGTGTGTGAATGCATGTGTGCATGTATGTGGGTGAATGTGTGTGTATGTGTGTTATGTGTGCATGTGTGTGTATGTGTGTATGTGTGAATGTGTGTGTGTCTCTGTGCATGTGTGCATGTGTGTGTCTGTGTGAATGTGTATGTGTACATGTGTGTATCGTGTATGTGTGTGTGAATGTGTGTGTGTGTGTGTGTGATCCTACATTAATTCTTAGCACCAAATATTCCCTCCACACCATACCAGAAGTAGCTCTGATCCATTGAGACATTGTGCTACGCTAGGTTTCACATTATCCTTATTAGACTTAAAAACAGTTGCACTGAGATCCATACTACTAACTACAGATACTATTAATGCTACTATTATTATTAGCCCATTTTAAACACAAGATAACTGAGAATGAAAAAGAGTGAGGACTTCCTGGTGGTCCAGTGGCTAAGACTCCAGGCTCCCAATGTAGGGGGTTTGGGTTCCATCCCTGATCAGGGAACTATATGCCACATGTCACAACTAAGACCCAGTGCATCCAAATAAATAAATAAAAATCAATAAATATTAAAAATAATTTTTTAAAGAAAAAGAGTGTATTTGGCAAAGCCACTATGCCCAATGATCGAGCTGGAACTTGAGCTCAGGAATCTTTGACTCCAAAGCTCTTGCTTTTAATCACTCCGATTTCTCAAAAAACACTACAGAAAACTACCTCCTGCCTTTCTCTTAGAATGTATCTGCACCAAGGCAATCCCCAGAGTCAAGCGTTTGCAAAGTTTGAAAGAACCACCAGGAGCGGCTCCAGCCACGGGCGGGGCGCTGAGACCGGGACCATCACCCAGACCCCCGGCAGCATCCCTGGAGCCAGGGCGGCTGGGCCCCCACGGCCGCCTTACCTGATCTGAAGATGGTGTCCCAGGCCTGCGTGTGTGCCTGCCAGACCCTGGTGTTGAGGCTCCTGTGCAGCTCGACTGGGGTGACCATCATCTTTCCAAACATGCTCATCATCTGTGGGGACACAAGTGCCTTTCAGCCCCCTGCTCTCTATCTCACAGAAAACCTGCAATCCACGAGTGACGTGTCCTAAGCAAGCACATCCTCTGCTCCCCGAAGGCTGGACTCCCAGGGGTGCCCCCGGGCTCCTGGCACCAGTCCCCACCTGCTAAAGACACGTGGAAATCGGCTTTGGGACACTTTCCCACTGGATGTGGTTCACAAAAAATTTCATCTTGCGGGAAGTCCCTGGTGGTCGAGTGGTTAGCAATTTGAGCTTACAGTGTGGTGGCCCAGGTTCGGTCCCTGGGCAGGGAACTAAGATTCCACAAACCACATAGTGAGTAGAAAAAAATTGATTTTATGACCTACATGTGAGAAAAAAAAAAAACTATAGACCTCATATCCACTTCCACTTCCAATAATTTCCAAACTTTAGTCATTCTTGAAACTGGTTTCACAGTCTCTACGACCTCCATACACAACCTAAACAATCCAAAAATTTTTAATCTGAAAATTTTCAGATTCTTTAAGACACTATTTTCATCAACTGACCTTTAATTGAAACTTCTACTTTCACTTTGCCTGCCAATGATTTAACATGCTTCTTTATTACATGTGCATATATGCACGCGTGCTTCCTAGGTGGCTCAGCGGTAAAGAATCTGCCTCCACTGCAGGAGACAGGGGTTCGATTCCTGGGTGGGGAAGATCCCCTGGAGAAGGAAATGGCAACCCGCTCCAGTATTGTTGCCTGGAAAATCCCATGGGCAGAGGAGCCTGGTGGGCTCCATGGGGTTGCAAAAGAGTCAGACACAACTTAGCAACTCAACAACAACAATATATGCACATACATTCATGAATATACACAACATACCTTAAGATGAACACTTAACTACTATAATAAAATATATGTGGGAAACATTGGGATGCACGCTTGTTGGGCTCTGTAAACAATTAATAAGGAAACTACTCTCCCCAGGGGACACGTACTGTTTTGATGGCCGTGATGAAGTTCAAAGCTTCCTCTCCTGCGTTCTCCTGAAGGAGCCCGAATCTCTTCTCATACAGCACAAGGGAGATGCCTGTTATTTAAAGTAATCAACACTGTTACCCCCTCACAGAGACACTGGAGTCTATGATTAGAGGCTACCAAAGGCTCAGCCTGTCTCCCATAAAAGTGAGGTCTTTTCGAAGAACAGAGAAGCAAAGAGTCTCAGGCCAAGGGGCTTGATGACTCTCTTCTCTTTCTAGAAATTATCTCCAGGTCCAAAAACTTGTCCTCTGCAGAACCTCCTGATCAGAAAAACCACTGTGAAGACACAACCATTTTTATACCTGAGTGAACCTCTCCTGTAATGCCTCGCTTTTCTCACTTTACCCTTGACACCATATGCAGCAGACACTGCTAAGGACTGCCCCATGGTCACTCTTCCCTGTTTCTTCCCTAAGAGAACCCTGGTTTACTTCGCTTGTCAGTGTATGCATCCCCAGGCAGTAAGCAGCATTGATCTCAGACAATCCCGCTCCCCGACTTCCCAGGCTTCCCGAGGCAGCCACTGGGCCTCCCAGAGGCACTTCTGCGTTCCTGGCAGAGGGGACGGGTGCAGCCAGCTTCGCTCTTCCCTCTTTCCTTCCTGCCTTCGCCCAGAATGCAGAGGTGAGACCAGGAGAGGCAGGAGCCGTTTTGCAAACCCACTCCGAATGAATGAGAAGGAAGACAGAACAGACTTGGACCCCAGTGACACCGCTGAGTGCCAGCTGTGGACTGGCCTCCTCAGGGTTTCTCTTAACGCTGGACAATGATTTGTAAACCACCATGGTCAGGTTTTCCTTGACTTGCAAAGAAGTGCATCCGATACTCCTTAATTTCAGTATTTCCAGCGGACAATTTCCAAAACATACGCTTCTCTCCTCTGTAATCATCCCCTCTCTTGACTTTTCTTTCCCTGAACACCTCCTGTGGATTTCTTATTGGCATGGAGCTTTCTTGTGTGCTAAGATGACTGCCCGTGACTTTAAGGCAAGGTTGATCTGATCAGGGAGACAGGTCAGGACAAAAGCCTCTGAACGAGAGATCCTCTCCAGTCACTCACACTGACAGCCAAGGGTGAGGCTTCCTTCCAGCAAGTCGGACCGTGGCACCTTCCTGCTGAAAGCGCTCTACGATCGCTCCCAGGGACTCTGGGCTCAAAACCACAGCCCACCCCCGGTTTACACAGACAGCTGTGAGCGGGCCTCTGCCTTCCTCCCATCCTCTGCTGTGCCGTCCGCGTCCCTTGCAGGACACGCTTCGGTCACTCGGAACTCCTTTCTTTCCCCTCCTTTCTCCTGCCACCTGGAATACTCTCCCCTCCTACACGTTCACCTGGGGCATTCCTGCTCATCCCCGGCCTTGGCTGAGACGGCCCCACTTCTGTGCAGCAGCCCTGACCACACTCAGCTGCGGACAGCCTCTGGGACCCTCCGCCAGCCCTGAGCCCCTTCAGTCAGGTGCTCCCCGTTCCACTGAAGGCGCCTTGTTCCCCCCCTTTGTCCCCACCGGGAGGCGAGCACATCAAGGGAGGGCTTTGCTTTTATTCCCAGCGTGGTCCTCAAAGCCAGTGACCCAGCTCCCTTCTGTTCAGAATGATCCATGGCTCCACCTCTGACTGGAAGCAGTTCTTTTTTTTAAATGTATTTTGTTTCTTTGGCTCCCCTGGGTCCTAGTTGCCACGTATCACCTTTTTTTTCCTTCAGTCATAGCATGTGGGCTCCAGTCCCTGACCAGGGGCCGAGCCCGGGTCCCCTGCGTTGGGAGTGTGGGGTCCTAGCCACTGGACCGCCAGGGAAGTCCTAAAGTAGAAGTTCTTTGGGGGCTTTCAGGCTTAATCTCTCTCAGCTCCTCCCCCTGCACGCCCCCCCCCCCCCCCCCCATAATCCACTCCAGCCAGCATCCTCAGAAGTTCCTCAGAGCCACTGCTCATGCTTCCACCCCAGGGCCTTTGCACCTCCTGTCTCCACGGTCGGAACAGTCTCCCCACAGACACGCTGGTGGCGTGCTCCTCATCCTCCTTCAGGCCTCACCTCAAACGTCTCCTTACCAAGCAGACCTGCCTGACCAGGAAGCCACATTCTGCCTGATACCCTTATTCCTTGGCAGAGGATACATTAAAGTATGTGTACTGGTCGGTTGTCACCTCTTTTAAAATCTGAGTTCCCCATTCACTGCCACATCCCCAGGACAGTGCCTGGCACATTAGCAGGTATTGACTAAGTGTTTGTTGAACGTCCCCATAAACCATCCAGAGGGCATAGCAGCATGAAGGGCCTGAAAGCTAGAGGGCTGCTACGGCCTTTCCTAGTCGGCAACAGGGTGTGATTACAGAAGGGTGGTCAGCAGAGCTACCTTTGTCCTCAAAGTCACTTGCAAAATCAAACGGACAAGATCTGAAGACAACTTACTTTCAAAAGACCATTTGTTCAGCTCCGTGTATAAGTCTTCAATGCGGCCTCTCTCATCACAGAGTTCATCTATTCTACCCATAAAATCAGCCAAGACCTTAAAAGAAAGAAATCAGAAAAGACACATCTCAGTCACTGAAGGGAAACACAAGTTTCAGGTTCAGTAAGCTAGCTCCGGGTTTTGCGACCTTGTGGATTCACTGCCCATAATGTTATTCATTCTGAATCATCACTAATTATATATTCTCCTTGAGTGTTCACGTCCTGCCCCGACACCCTGGTACAGGGTTATTTCTTGAGCTTTCCCCGAAGCCTTCCTGGAGCTTAAGTTTCAGCTTTTGATCTAAATTTAAGAAAAGGAAAACATTTCTTCTAATCAGAATGGAAAATAAACCGCGAAGGAGGAACTAACTGGCCAAGTGTCTCTGTGGGCGCAGCACGTCAAGGATTCTGGCTGCCCAGAGCTGGGCACACAGACGTCTCCTTACTGGTTGGTGTTGTATTAAGCACTTCAAGCTTAGAGCCAGGAAATCCGTAAATTCTGGATACAGTGCCATCACTAAACAGCTCTGTCACCTTGGGCAAGTCGTGGAAGGTTCCTAAATGCCAGTTTCCACAATCGGGATTTTAGATGACTAATGCTTTGCATTTAACGAGGCTCGTATGGACCCAAGCACTGTCCAAAGGGTATTATCTTAGCTGATCCTCAAACAACGTCATGATGTAGAAAGTACTCTCATCACTCCTATCTCCTAGGTAACAGAGGAGAAGACTGAGGCTTGGAGAGTGACTAAGGCGCTCTCCCCTGGACACGTGCAAGTGGCCACGTTGGGGTCTGGAATAGGGTAAGCTGTTGTTGTTGGTTAGTCACTAAGTTTTGTCTGACTCTTGAGACCCCATGGACTGTAGGCTGCCAGACTCCTCTGTCCATGGGATTTCCAGGTAAGAATACTGGAGTGGGTTACGGGGTTTCCCTGGTGGCTCAGACTGTGAAGAATATTGCTGCTGCTGCTGCTGCTAAGTCGCTCCAGTCGAGTCCGACTCTGTGCGACCCCATAGACGGCAGCCCACCGGGCTCCCCCATCCCTGGGATTCTCTAGGCAAGAACACTGGAGTGGGTTGCCATTTCCTCCTCCAATGCATGAAAGTGAAAAGTGAAAGTGAAGTCGCTCAGTCGTGCCCGACTCTTAGCAACCCCATGGACTGCAGCCCACCAGGCTCCTCCATCCATGGGATTTTCCAGGCAAGAGCACTGGAGTGGATTGCCACTTCCTTCTCCAGTGCATGAAAGTGAAAAGTGAAAGTGAAGTCGCTCAGTCATGCCTGACTCTTAGCCACCCCATGGACTGCAGCCTACCAGGCTCCTCCGTCCATGGGATTTTCCAGGCAAGAGTACTGGAGTGGGCTACGGGGTTTCCCTGGTGCCTCAGACAGTAAAGAATATTGCAGTGGGTTGCTATTTCCTTCTGCAGGCACCTTCCCAACCCAGGGATTGCATCCACACTTCCTGTATTGGCAGGTGGATTTATCACTGAGCCATCGGGGAAGCCCTGAAATAGGGTACAAGTGACTAGAAAACCCACAGATGAAACTAATAGGCATGTTGTGGTATCCCACACAGCACATTAAAAAGTACTTTGAATTTGCTCCCATCAAAAAATCCAGAGATTTCATGTGAACATATTAATTTCCACTAGTCATCAAAGGGGCTTCCCTGGTGGCTCAGCTGGTAAAGAATCCGCCTGCAATGCGGGAGACCTGGGTTCGATCCCTGGGTTGGGAAGAACTCCTGGAGAAGGGAAAGGCTACCTACTTCAGTATCCTGGCCTGGAGAATTCCATGGACTGTATAGTCCATGGGATAGCAAAGAGTTGGACATGACTGAGCAACTTTCACCTCACTTGAGTCATCAAAGAATAATAATGAATGAATCTGGTGACACTGGGTCTACATTTCCATGTGGCAGGCATTTGCCAGAGCTGGGGCAGCTGTCCCCTCTAGAAAGGGAGTGTACTATTCCATTTGCTAAAATCCCTACTGGGCCTGCCTTACACATTTATATTAATCACTTGGTTCCTGGAAGCGTTTAAATTTGTCATCTTTCACCTACATGATCCTGTGTGGGTTCAGTTCGAAATAAATATCCAGAGTGGACAGGAGTAAAAAGAGTTCTCTATCTGCTTAAATCCTTCCCCCTTTGGCCCTCTGTTGGCTAAAAGATAATGCCTAAATACCTTAGCATGGCACAAAAATATTGTTAAGACCTGCCCTCTGCCCAGCATCACTTCAGAGAAAGCTTCACTTCAGTTGCCCTAAATGTACTATTCTCTGAACATACCATCTCATGCCTCCATATTGCCAGCAGGCTATTCTATCTGCCTGAATGCCCTTCTCCACCTTTTCTGGCTTGCAGACTCTTACTCATCCTGCAAAACCCAGCTCAAATGTCACTACCTAGGAATTTTATAGCATCATATCATTTAATTCTCACAGAAAGTTATGGGGGTTTCCCAGGTGGTGCTAGCGGTAAGTGCAAGAGACTGCCAATGCAGGAAACCTAAGAGACACAGATTTAATCCCCGGGTCAGGAGGATCCCCTGGACGAGGCTACGGCAATGCGCTCCAGTACTCCTGCCAGAAAACCCCATGGACAGAGGCTCCTGGCCGGCCACAGGTCGTGCAGAGCTGGACATGACGGAAGTGGTTTAGCACGCATGCACAGAAATCTATGGAGTGGGAGTTGTGAACTCCCAGTTTATAGACTGGGAGACTGAGGAAGTTAAATGGTACAGTTAGGCTGCATAGCTGGGGTGGGGGTGCAGGACTGACTCTCAAATCCAAGACTGTAGAGTGTCGAAGTCAATGCTCCTAACTGCTCCGCCACCGAGACACTACTTTAAAAGACAGGCGAGAAGAATTAAAGTTCTGGAGGCGGAGGAAGTGAGGAGGAATGAGGAAGAAAGAAGAGTCCTGATTCATCCAGATTGTCTGCTTTTTCCTCTGCACTTTGTGGCTGTGGCTTGAAGCTCCACTAACATCCCCCCATCCCCAGGAAAACCAGGAAAGTGAACCCCAGTCTGCAAACCTCATTGATTTTGTCGTCCAGCTTCATAATTTCCACTGGTTTCATTAGTTTCTTTTGAAAGGCACTCCTGACCCTCTGCCAGTCTTCTCCTTCCCTGGGAGAGAAGCAGAATTACATTTAGAGCAAATTGAAAGGAAAAGAATGAAGAAGCGCAGATCCCTCCAGCTCTGTAAGTGCATTAACTATATAATCAAATGGACACAGAAGCGTGCCAAGAAATAGCCAGAGGATATTAGCATTGGAATATTGGGGGCTGGTCTGACAATATGATGAATGAGCTCCTTTCCTCTGAGCCAAAGATTGTGCCAGAAAGATGAAGTCAGGGCTTCTGGGGTGCCCTTGCTGGGCTTAAACTGGAAGGCCAGTGGCCTCAGTTCCCGTCAGTAAGAGTGGGCACTTACTCACCTCACCAGCAACGCAGAACTGTGTGAGGGAAAATTTTGTCTTCTTTCAGCCCATTGAATTGGGTTGAAAGGCACATGCACAAAACGCCTCAAATTTACAAACCAACTTCTGGCTTTGGGCTACCAAGAGAGGGTCACGGAATTTCAAGGGATAATTTTATCTGTGTAACATGACTGCCTGGCAGGCTGACTTGACAGTCTCATCTTGCCCAGGGGTCCGGACAGCACAGTCTTCATAACTTTCTGGCGTTTCTTGGAGGGAAAGGGCTGGCGCGCCCACTTGTCAGAAAGAACACGAGCGTCCCGCGCGCAGCACGGCGGTCCGTCAACCCATTCGAGTCCACGCCAGAGCCCGCGACCGCAGCAGGTAGGGGCTTCCGTGCTCTCGCTCCATCAGGCGGGTCCAGCCCCAGGGAACCCTAACTCCCGAGCCCTCCCCACTTCCAGCCGCCAGCCCCCATCCTGCCTCTTGGACTTACAGGATCAGCAGCCCGTAGCCCTCCTCGCGATAGTCGCGATAGGCCTTCCAAGGTTTGATCTCCAGCCTCTGAGGGTGCGCGCTCTCGCTGCGATACATCGCTTCCAGCAGGCACGGGGAACCCAGGTGCACCGAGTCGAAGGACCCCAACTTCATGCGGAAAATCCTGCCGTACTTCTTGTGGTACTCTACCTGCAGGCGCCGGGCGGGGCGCGAATCAGCGCGCAAAAATCCCCTGGAGCGCTGCCCGCTCCTCCCGCCTCCCTCCTCTCCGGGACCGCGGACCGCTGCAGCGGGGACAGCCGCGCGCACCGCGCCGCGCGCCTCGGCGAGGGTTTGGAGAGCGAGGCGGGGAGGAGAGAGGGCACCGGGGAGCCGGTGGCGCGACGGGGCACTTACCAGCGTGTCGTGCTGTTTCTTGAGGCCTCCTTTCCAGAGGATCTCCAGCAGGCTGCCCAGCAGTGGCCACTTGGTGGGACCGGGCAGAGTGGCCGGGTCCTGCGCCTCGCCCGGTTCCATCACAGGGCAGAGGGGCGCCTCCCTCGGTCGACGGGGCGAGCAGGCCGTCGATGTCACGGGTCTGGGCGGCTGCCCCAGGCTGCGAAGCTGCTGCAGGAAGGCGGCAAGGGAGCGGCTGCTGCTGATGGGTGAGCTCATGGCTGCGGGGGACACCGGGCACCTGGGAAAGTGGACTCGGCAGGGCGAGGTTGTTAAAGAGGCGCCGGGAGCTGCAGGGGCTTGATATACGGAGAAAGAGGGGCAAGGCGGAGCCGCAGGTGCGGCGGGAAGGGCAGAAGGGGGACAGGGAGCCGTCAGGACCCAGGGCG
Source organism: Dama dama (assembly GCF_033118175.1). Lineage (NCBI taxonomy): Eukaryota > Metazoa > Chordata > Mammalia > Artiodactyla > Cervidae > Dama > Dama dama. The sequence goes on from NC_083703.1 coordinate 81,244,115, forward strand.
AGGATGCTCCACGCGGCACCGCGCTGCAGTTTCAGGGAGCGAATGTCCACCGAGCGCTGGCCACCGGGGCTGGAGGAGCGCAGTGGGGAGCAGGCTGTCTCTTGCAAGGAGGAAGACGGACGTGAGTTCGCCTGTTGGTTTTAAGTCTTACTTCCAGCTCTGGAGCCGAAATGGAGGTGTCCAGGAGGATGGAAGAGATGCTGCGGGCGCTGCGCTTTCCCCCGGTCCCGCTCCATCCCCGGGGACCATGTATTTATGGAGGCCGGCCGCCCCGGCTGGCCAATGAGCGCGCTCGGTGGGGCGGACCGGGTTGCGGCTGGCCGGGCCGGGAGCGGCGCGGGGCCCGGGGCGGGGTGGCTGGGGGTGGGAAGAGGATGCAGTCAGCGAGGTGAGCGAGGGCGCCCGGGCCTCGGGTGACCGGTGCGCGGCTCTCCGGGCGGGAACGCCGCAGACTCCACCCCGGAGATAAGTCCCGGGGAAGGCTGGCTCGCTGGAGTTCACCGGGGCTGCGCCTTGCGCGCCTCCCCGCCCTCGCCCGGCGGCTGCCGCCCGGCGCTTGCACAACCGCGCGGCCGGGCGGCCGAGGTCTCCGAGTGCGGCCAGGGCGACTCCGGGCGCCTGCCGGGACCCGCGAGCCCGCGCGCCCCCTCAAAGCAGTTTTTGCCAGCCCGGACAGACCTCTGGAGGAAGCTTGGGTTTCTGCACCTCCCGAGGTGGGGAGGGTTTGAGACTTAGTGAAAGGCACCCGAGGAAGTAATTTCACTTTCGGGTCTTAACTTCGGCGCAGAGTTTCGCAAATTTCCTCCCCAGTGCTCCGTTTTGTTACGCAGACGAAATGGATGAAGGCAAGTGAAGCGCCTGCGACGTAGTCCACGGGGCGCTCCACCCGATGTCGCCTCTTCGGGTGGTTTTGGGATGGCGGCAGAAGCGCGGCCTGCCCTTGAGGCGGGGCTCCGTCTCCCCCTCCGACTGTTTGGACCCCGACCTCCCTGTGCACCTTCGAGCCGCGGTTCCCACCTTCCTCACCCATCCCTGCAAAGTCGATCTTAAGCAAGCGCGGGGACACACACGCGTGCGCGCGCGCACACACACACACGCCCACTTCTAGAGTCCTCGTGGCCGGCAGGGGTTGAACTCTGTACGAACCGAGGAAGAGAAGTTTGCTGAACTGCTTTAAAGTGGTTCGCATTGCCCCCTTTTGATCCAGTACAAAAAAAAACTACCGCCAAGGAAGAAGTGAGGGAAGTTTTGTTACCTCTCAGGGCTTTTCAGTTACGTGACTGCATTTTTTTTTTTTTTTTTTTATCCCTAGTGTTAAACTTCCCTGGCAAGTTTAAGCTTATTGTAACCTTTTAGCTGGTTTCCAGAAATCTTTTACAGCCGGACTAGAACTTGAACTCTGTCATTTCAGATTTGTCTTGGTTACAGTTTACTGACTACTCATGTTAATAAAAGTAATATGATATCTGAATATAATTTATATATAATGTATTGTAGCTACATAGCTATCTATATATATACTATATAGCACATATTATATAACACATGCTATAGATTATATACTATATGTAATATAGTATATCTTATATACCATATGTTACATAGTGTACTTTCTAGGGTTTATGATGTGCTTCCCAGGAGGCTTAGTGGTACAGAATCCACCTGCAAATGCAGGAGACCTTCCCCTGGATGGGGAAGATCCCCTGGAGAAGGAAATGGTAACCCACTCCAGTACTCTTGCCTGGAGAATCCCAAGGACAGAGGAGCCTGGCGGGCCACAGCCCATGGGGCCGAAAAGAGTCAGACACGACTGAGCAACTAAACAACAACAAAGGGTTTATGACTTCAGTTCAGTTCAGTCGCTCGGTCGTGTCCGACTCTTTGTGACCCCATGAATCGCAGCACGCCAGGCCTCCCTGTCCATCACCAACTCCCAGAGTTTACTCAAACTCATGTCCATTGAGTCAGCGATGCCATCCAACCATCTCATCCTCTGTCGTCCCCTTCACCTCCTCCCTTCAATCTTTCCCAGCATCAGGGTCTTTTCAAATGAGTCAGCTCTTTGCATCAGGTGGCCGAAATACTAGAGTTTCAGCTTTAGCATCAGTCCTTCCAATGAATATTCAGGACTGGTTTCCTTTAGGAAGGACTGGTTGGATCTCCTTGCAGTCCAAGGGACTCCCAAGAGTCTTCTCCAACACCACAGTTCAAAAGCATCAATTCTTCGGCACTCAGCTTTCTTTATAGTCTAACTCTCACATCCATACATGACCACTGGAAAAAACATAGCTTTGACTAGATGGACTTTTGTTGACAACGTAATGTCTCTGCTTTTTAATATGACTTAACCAGGCACTAAGCTAAACATTTTACACAGAATTTCCTATTTCAGCCCAATGACAAAAATTAAATGAATAAAGAAATTTGAAATTTAGAGAGTTATATAATTTGTCCTGTGATACAGACATTACCTTAGGCTCCTGTAGGAGTCAGGTCAAGATTTTCTGATTGTAGCCTTTACTATGAACATTCATATACAACATGCTATATTATATCACCTTTTCTTGAACCAGTAATCTCTCAGAATATTGGAAATATTTCTTATATGCAAATATCTCCAAAAGAGAGGTGGTTGGGATCAGTATATGTAGGGCTGTGTGATGCAAATGTTGCTTCATATGCCAGTGGTGGTAAAATAAAACAAATAGCCCCCAAAAGAAGACCCATTTGGTTCTCCACTGTGTGCCTGGCTTCTGGCGCAATGCTTGCACATAGTAAGTGGTCAGGAAATGCTGAATCCTGTTGTTTTGTCAGCTATTGCGTTACCCATCCCCCCCCCCCACCTTGTTTTTTCTTTTCTTTCTCTCTCCGTGTATGCTTAAGCAGAGGGGAAAAGCATTTCAGATTTGCTAGGGTTTTCATATGAGTTTAGCATCATTTTGCTTTATAAGTGCCAAGTAGATGCTTAGAAGGGCAGGCAATCCTTGATCTCATAATAGCCGCAAAAAAATTTCTATTTCGGGGAAATTGTTTTCTCCCGTCCATTGGAAAAAGTCTGGACTGCAGAGGAAACAGTTCTGGTTCTTTGAACCTTTGTTGACATCCACACTTACCCATCCTTGATGAGATGCAGCTCAGGGCGAAACGAGTCCTTTGAGCCGGTCCCGGCGGCGCACTCTCACTTGGCTTGGCCCGGGTGAGTCACCCCGGCAGGGATGCTGCTGGGAATCACTAATGAGAGATCTTGGAGCGCCTCATAAATGCCCACCATCATTACCGAGACTGGCCCGGGCCCTCTGTTTTGTTCTGGGAACTCTTACCGAGTCCTGAACGGATAATTACACTCCAGCCCTCACACCAAGCGACCGCAGATGACAAAGTCTGTGTGTATGTGTGTGCGCATGCGTGTGACTTTGTTGTGTGATGAGGGTGAGGCGATGGCTGCGTCCTCTGTGCTGAGAATCACAGAACTCTCAACTGTATCACACGCTAATACGCAGTTCTGTGCTTCAAAGCTCTGGCTCCACTCCGAGATCTCCTTTCTGATTGTGGAATCTGGAAGGACTGAATTTCCACATCTGTCGAACGGACGGTGTGAGAACCAACCACACAGTAAATAAAGCTCAAGTCTCCTGGAAAGAGCAGTAATAAAAAGGGCCAATCCAGTGGGGTTGCTGTGAGCATGAGACATCTGCAGTTCTTAGACCGATGCTGAGCAAACGTTACCTCCAATATCACCGCGGTGCGCCTTGCTTCTTGCAGACCTCACACTGGAGAGGCAACATAGCTGTCCCAGGCCTCATTCCTGGGGTTCAGCTTAACAGTGTGATTTTGACTCAGGGACCTGTATAATTGAGGAGGACTAGCAGAGAAATGCTGGCGAGCACAAAGCCCCGCCCAGTCACCTAGGAGCCAGATCAGCCGGGGACTGTTTGCTTTTATCTTAGTTAAGGCTCAGGGCTGTGTGTGAGTCGCTCAGTTGTGTCCAATGCTTTGCGACCCCAAGGACTGTAGCCCACCAACTCCTCCGTCCATGGGATTCCCCAGGCAAGAATACTGGAGTAGGTAGCCATGCCCTCCTCCAGGGGATCTTCCTGACCCAGGGATCAAACCCTGGTCTCCCGCACTGTAGACGGTTCTTAGCCGTCTGAGCCACGGGGCTCAGATGCCTCATCTCAAAGTGCTCATAATGGAGAGTACCTACCTAGTAAAGAGTTTTTCTGAGGGTGACAAAGCTCCGAAAATCCCCAGCATACAGTAAAGGCTCTGAAATGTTTGTTGTTAATATTAAGAATGAACAAGGTTTGGGCTCTCAAATCATGGTCATAATCTCTGTTGCATTGGTCTTGGGTTTTCTGTCTAATAAGGCAGAAAAATGTCGTTGAAATTACAGACATCAGTTTCCTTGTTTTTGTCTCTGCTAGAGCAAATGACACACTGTTGTTTATTTTGGCCAGCATCCACTATGCACATAATAGGCAATTGATTATTGATGATTTCCTCATTGCCAAATGAGAAGGATTTGTATCAATACATTCTTTGTTTTCTGAGGAAGAGGCTGATGGTAAATACCAGAGGGTTTTATTTGGGCGTCATATAGGAAGCAGTTCTATATGGCAGAAAGAATAGCTTGGCTCGCAACAGCTTGGGTTGAAGCCAAGGCTCTACTGCTCACTACCTGTGTGGCCTTAGGCAAATTGCTTAACCTCTCTGAGCCTAGTTTCCTCATTGATCAAATTGGGGATTACTATACTTATGTCTCAGGAAAGCTAAGATGAATATTTGAAATTCCAGGGGAAGCACCATCAACCAGTGTCTTCACAGACATCCATTTGACTCCTGTATATGCTTGATGATTTCTGAGTAGAATTCAGCCCTGTTGGTAAGTTAAAGTTATACTATGAAAAATGTATCTTAAAGCCTCCAAAAATGCAGTTACATGGGGAGAACTTTAGTGAAAGTTCATTAAAAGAGCAGCTCCATTTTTAAGGATATGAAAAACGTAGGGTTTGCGTTCAAGTTTATGAGTCATTTTTACTATTATGACAAAGTATAATTTATTGAAGAGCTAACATGTGTCTGCCAGATTTTTTGTGTCTCTACCCACACCATTTGTAAGGTAAGTATTATTTCCCATTTTGTGTAAGTAAACTTGCTTCTTACAGTGGTTAAGCCAGACGTGAGTTCAAATCTACCTTGCTACATGTTACCGAGGTAGTTCACCTTGTCCTCACCTGCAAAATGGGAATAATAATAGTGGCTCTCATATGTTATTGTCACATTGTAGTTTTGTCTTGTAACTTGGGTTCCAGCTTGTTTCAGAGAGTCCTTGAGGGCAGGAAGACGTCTGTCTTGTTCTCCACTGTATCCTTATTAGCCGTCAGTTCAGATCAGTTCAGTCGCTCAGTCGTGTCCGACTCTTTGTGACCCCATGAACCGCAGCACGCCAGGCCTCCCTGTCCATCACCAACTCCCGGAGTCCACCCAAACCCATGTCCATTGAGTTGGTGATGCCATCCAACGATCTCATCCTCTGTCGTCCCCTTCTCCTCCTCCCTTCAATCTTTCCCAGCATCAGGGTCTTTTCAAATGAGTCAGCTCTTCGCATCAGGTGGCCAAAGTATTGGAGTTTCAGCTTCAGCATCAGTCCTTCCAAAGAACACCCAGGACTGATCTCCTTTAGGATGGACTGGTTGGATCTCCTTGCAGTCCAAGGGACTCTCAAGAGTCTTTTCCAACACCACAGTTCAAAAGCATCAATTCTTTGGCGCTCAGCTTTCTTTATAGTCCAACTGTCACATCCATACATGACCACTGGAAAAACCATAGCCTTGACTAGACAGACCTTTGTTGGCAAAGTAATGTCTCTGCTTTTCAATATGCTGTCTAGGTTGGTCATAACTTTCCTTCCAAGGAGTAAGCATCTTTTAATTTCATGGCTGCAATCACCATCTACAGTGATTTTGGAGCCAAAGAAATAAAGTCAGCTACTGTTTCCACTGTTTCCCCATCTACTTGCCATGAAGTGATGGGACTGGATGCCATGTTCTTAGTTTTCTGAATGTTGAGCTTTAAGCCATAACTATGCTTGAATCAGTCATGGTGCTCAATAAATAATTGTCAAATAATGTGTTGCAAAATAACAACAAGTAAATGCCTTGTTGTGTTACAGCTGTTCATGTTCAATTTGGTTGATTCTGTGATCCTGGTGAAACAGTTCCTGTGTTTAATTACAAACCTTATATATAAAGAGATATTTTATTTCATTTTTTCTTTTTTTCAATAATGTTTGAGGAAATTGAGATCTGTATGTAGAAGATGTGTCATCTTTAGAGCATCTCCACTTAAAAATGGAGAACACCAATTAAATGAGTTAATATTTTAAACAGAACTTTTTACTTGGTAAATAGTATTAGCTATTATTATTATGATTTTTCTCTTCCTTTTTTATTTTTTAAATTATGAAAGTATGACAACACATTTACAGGAGACTTAGAAAAAACAGAACAAAGTTACATATAGTTCTGCTATATATTACAATTATTTTTTAAGTAGATAAATTAAGATTTTTAGTTGGAGTTTCAATATCAAACTCTCAAAAATTAATAGAATAAATATACAGAAAAATAGGATACAGTAGAACTGAAAAACAGTATGAACCAATTCAGCACAATTAAAATGTATACAATTTTCACACAACAGTAGGATACAAATTCTATTCAAGTTCCCATAGACTACAAACTAGGAGACACGGCAACATATCCAGGGTATTATTATTATTATTATTACAATATTACTAATTTTGGAAGGAAGATCTAGATTTATCTGTCTGCTCTAGAGTCAAATTAAGCTGGCTAATGAAAAAAAACCCACTGATTTTGAAAAATTCCATTAGTACCATGTATGTTTTGTAATTAACTTTTATTTTATTTTTTATTTTTTATTTTTTTTTTGATAGTGGAATGCAGTTTATTACACGGCGGGCCCAAGGCAGAGTCTCCTCTTAGCCAAGGACCCCGACCAGCATTTGTGAAAATCTTTTATACCCCATGTGTACGTGTCCAAACCCACCACCCCAATTCCCTTGAGACTTACATAAACAAAGGAAGGGTAAATACAACTACAATAACCCCATCATTCACGTGTTATGTGTTCAAGCAGTCAATAATCAATAAGCCCGCAGTTACATTCCAAATAGTTAATAACTGATAAGCCTGTGCTTACATTCTGATAGATAGTGTCCGGAGGCAGGGGTGATTAGTGTCTGTTCTTCAAGATTCCCCTGCCCAGAGGGGGGTCTTATCCTTCCATTGTCATTCCCACAGGCGCTAAGCACAGAGTTCAGAGTCCACTGGAGAGGTGGCCGCGCACGATCAGCACAGACAGGCCTGAGATGGAGTCCAGGCCCTATGAATTCCTTCTTCATTCCCCCCTCTTGATGCTCTTAGTTTCCATAACGAGCATCATTTATTGAGATATATTGTACCTTAGCCCTCCTGCCACCCACATGAGAGAATGCTATCAACCTCTGGGTTACAAAATTCACAAGACATTGTAGGAAGCAGGGTCCACAAAGCAGTATGATCAAGATTTGTAATTAACTTTTAAAATTACATCATCACATAGCTCCCCATTCTATGCTTTCTTGCATGATATAATTTGGCTAATTCCATCAGAGTGAAAATCAGGGAATTTCCGTGGCAGGATGATTATTGCTAATTATTTTGGACCCAGAATCCATTCTGTCTCACTCCTTTTTGTCAGGAGCCTGCCTTGACACATCTCACTGTGGCTGTTGATTCGGATGAAGGATTATCCTGCTCTGATTGTGTTTGTCAAAGCTTTAATGTGAACCTCCACACGTGTACTTCCACTTGACACTCACACCCTAAACGGAACGATGGAAAGTACCTGTGCTGTCCAGGTGAGGCAACTCTGGGAAGAATGGAAGGAGATATCCAATTGTTTGTCAGTGTTTGTGAACTGGGCCAGGCGAGCAATCCCAAAACAAGGGAACTCGAGAAGTGTCCTTTTATCTTTGGGGTGGGGGGCAGTCTAGCTAGCAGAGGACTCAGGTAGCCTTTGGGTAGCAGTAAATGCCAAACAGCTGTTGCCATTTAGATCTCACATCCTGGTTCTCCCACTGACAGAGGATGGCTAAGCAACTCTTTTATTCTGGTTCCTGGTGCTATCAAACGACTCTGTTCACAGCATGGGAGGCGAAAGTGAGCTAAGGTCCAATCCCGCTGGGACCCAGATAGAAGGGCCTGGGATCTTGTATGTGTACATGATCACTGAGGTTCCTCCCGAATAACGGGCTTTTCCATGAAAAGTTAATTTAGTGTATGTTTCCACTGATCTCTTGATTTTCTATTCAATTCAGATAGAATGGAATTCACTGGAAGTGGAGTCATTCTGTAAATGGTTACTGAGCACCTCCAGTCTTGGAACTGGAGATACAATGGCACGTAACGCAGACAAGTCCTCTGACTTCTTGGAGCTCACATGACAGACAACACATGTGTAATCAAAGAAATAGAACAATTTCAAAGAGGCATAAAGCAGGGAGATGGGACGGAGATGAAATGGTAATTATGGGCTCCCCAGGTGGTGCTAGTGGTAAAGAATCCACCTGCCAACGAGATGCAGGTTCCATCCCTGAGTCGGAAAGAACCGCTGGAGGAGGAAATGGCAACCCGCTCCAGTATTCTTGCCTGGGAAATCCCAGGGACAGAGGAGCCTGGCAGGATATCCTCCATGAGATTGCAAAAGAGTCAGACAAGAGTTAGTGACTAAACAAGAACGACAAATGGTTATTATACTTCAGTTATCTGCAAAGGCCTTCCTAAGAAACTAGCATTTGAGCCTAGACTTAAATTATGAGAAGCAGTTGGACTCATTGAGATCTGGGGTATCAGGGACAGGCCCTTGACAGCTAACAGCTTAAGGAGACCCACACAGAGAATCACAGAAGGAATCCTGATCAGAAGCACATGTATCTTTTATTCACCCCAAAGACAAAGGGACAGTATTTTCTACTGTCCTCTCCAAACCCAATTATCCAATGCTTCCTGGTTGCCATGCTCTGATATTACAGAGGCGTGTTATTATTTCAAGGGTGTTTGTTTGGTGACACAGATGTGAGCGTTAAAATTCTGTAAATACACGAGTTGCTTACAATAAGAATTAAGCTGAATAATGGTATTAGAGCTAACTTCCATACTTTCGCCAGTTCACAGGTGGAAACAGCTTCTGTAAGGTAATCACTGGGAAGGGGTGAACTTTGGTCACTTTTTCAGGGTCCCAAATGTTGCATGTGGAAGTTATCTGTGAGTCATTTGATCAACCAAACGCTGCACAAAATGTTCTTGAGCACTGATAAGTTTAGAGACATGTGGCTGCCTGTCCTCCAGGCCCTGAGAAGTATAATTGTTCTGAGGATGCGTGTTTAAAATAAAACAAAACAGATGGGATCAACGTGATGAGCATTTGTGGGCTTGGAATCCAGTATCCGGACTGTCTTCTGACTTCCATCGGAAGGGCTGTCTCTCCTCCAGCAGTCTCCTGGTCATGCGGGCTCATCTCATCCCCTTGGGGGGCGGCATGGTTTATGACCAATCAGGGGTGCCTCCAGGATTCAAGTCAGGCAAATCCGTGAACCCTGGGGCTTCTGCTGAAGTAACTGGGAAAGAGAGGAATCCAATGGGGGAGGTGACTGAGAGCCCAGATTTGCTGAGCACCACCGTGTAAAGCCATTACTAAAAACCAGAGACATTACTTTGCCAGGAAAGGTCCCTATGGACAAAGCTATGGTTTTCCCAGTGGTCATGTATGGATGTGAGAGTTGGACTGTAAAGAAAACTGAGTGCCAAAGAATTGATGCTTTTAAACTGTGTTGTTGGAGAAGACTCTTGAGAGTCCCTTGGACTGCAAGGAGACCCAACCAGTCCATCCTAAAGGAAATCAACTCTGAATGTTCATTGGAAGGACTGATGCTGAAGCTGAAACTCCAATACTTTGGCCACCTGATACAAGGAACTGACTCATTGGAAAAGAGTCAATGATGCTAGGAAAGATTGAAGGTGGGAGGAGAAGGGGATGACAGAGGATGAGATGGTTGGATGGCACCACCAACTAGACAGACGTGAATTTGAGCAAGCTCCGGGAGTTGGTGATGGACAGGGAGGCCTGGAGTGCTGCAGTCCATGGAGTCGCAAAGAGTTGGACACGACTGAGCGACTGAACCGAACTGAACTGAACCTTGTAGGTGGGGCTTCCCAGGTGGCTGAGTGGAAAGAATTTGGCTGCAGTGCAGGAGATGCAGGTTCAATCCCCGGGTGGGGAAGATCCCCTGGAGAAGGACTTGGCAACCCATTCCAGTATCCTTGCCTGGAAAATGCGGTGGACAGAGAAGTCTAGCGGGCTACAATCAATGGGCTCACAAAGTGTCACGCATGACTGATCAGGAACATACACCCCCCATGTAGATAGAGAAGGTGCCTTAAGGGCAAAGCCAACTCAGGAAAGCAGAGCTAAGTGGAGGTGTGAGAAAGACCGTCAGGTCTTGGTGGCATCACCTGGGACCACCCACCCCTGACCACACACCCCTCATGTTTGTTGATTCCATTCTGACCAGGGTTTCTCCTCTTGCGTCTCAGGAAGTACTGACTAGTGCACTTTCACAACACATCATGTTGCTATCAGATGTTCCTAATGTTAATAACAAGAAAAATCACCCAGAACTAGGAAAGGAATTAATCTTTCTGGCCTGGAGCAGAAAGACAGGGGACACAGTCATGCATGGACAGAGTGTGTGGGTGCTCAGTCGTGTCCGACTCTTTTCAACCCTGTGGACTGTAGCCTGCCAGGCTCCTCTGTCCATGGGATTTCCCAGGCAAGAATATTGGAGCAGGTTTCCATTTCCTTCTCCAGGGGATCTTCTCAATGACTCGGGGATGGAACCAGCGTCTCCCAAACTGGCAGGCGGATTCTTCACCGCTGAGAGGTCGTTACAAACGTGGGCTTGGGATTGAGCCCGATTGGGTCTTTGTTCTGCCACTTTTCAGCTGTGTGAGACTTTCTGAAAGTCCAGTTCCCTAATCTACTAGAAAAGAAGTCATCAGCAGGGAAGCTCTTCCCTACTAGAAACCCGAGATAAAGCGGGTATGTGTGATCAGACTAGCCAAGCAGAGAGCCCCACGGGGCCGCCCTGGGTCGGGGGACAGGTCTCCCCTGAGTCCTCTGCTTCAGCTCCTCCGGGAAGTACTGGGAAGTACCAAGATAACAGTATCTGGTGCACACTTTCTGAGTTGTTTTGCAGATGTGAAACCTCCCAGGCCCCAGTGGAAGATGTTAACTACTTGAGGAGCACAAAGCCCCAGGCCTCCTGGAGCCAAAGGACTGATAAAGTTAACCCCTGTGATGCCGCCTGTTCCCTCCCATCACCAGTCGGAGAACCGTGCACAAGCTGATCATGTGTCCTGTGACCCCCTCCCCCACCCCCCATCAACTGGCTTTTAAAAAGGCTTTGCCAAAACCCTTGGGGGAGCTTGAGGCTTTTTAGGGCTTGAGGCTCTTGTCTCCTTGCAGGGCCCTGCAGTAAAGGCTCCTCTGCTTCAGATTCCACTGTTTTTGTTTGTTTCATCACATGTAATGCACACTCGCTGTCTGACCCTTTCTTTTATCAAAATCAGCTCTCAGAAAGGAATCTGGTAGGGCTTATTGATTTCATTCTGCATTGGTTTCTCCCACAAGTGTCTTCTCAAAGGAAGCCCTTTCTGTAATTATGCAGCCTCAGCAAAGGCAATTTGAGGCATTCCTAGAAGGTCACAGGGTGTTTTCAGAGGCAGAAGAATCTCTACTCAAAGAATTCAATGAGAATTCCACCTCCATAAGGTCAAGGCAGCACCAGAATGTAGAAACATTAAATTCACACTTGGAAAGCTATCTGAAGGTATGGGAGTGGAGGGAAAATACTTTTTATTGAAATACATAGGCACTTTATGGAGTGGACAAGACGACCCATCCCTCCCACCACCATGACCAACCCCCCCAACACACACACACACACACACACACACACACACCCTGCTCTGAGACTTGTGATCAATGAGTGTTTCATCATTAACAGTGTCCCCCTGATGGGCTGGGAGTGTCTGTCCATTCACTTTTACTTATAATATACAACATTCACAGTCAGTTCATCTTGCCAACATAAATAAATATATTATTCTCATGCCCGAGCTTGTGACTTGATTTCAAAATCACTTGAGTCACAAAGAGAGGTGCTCAGGTGCGTCTTCCACATAAGTGACTCAGACATTTTGCTATTCAGCAACATGATTAGGCCACAGGGCTACTGACATTTTCTGAAATCTTGTCTGCAGTCTAAAGCGTGAAATGAGTAGTTTAATAAAACAGCTTTCCTCTAAAATGAAAATGTGTGCATCATTTGACTGTCAAAATCCTTGTCTTCATCTTAGAGGAGAAATATAATCATTTGGAAAATAGACCCAGGCATCGGATGTACGTGTGCTAAGTCGCTTCAGTTGTGTCTGACTCTTGGTTGGCAATGCTCTGGACTGCAGCCCACCAGATTCCTCTGTCCATGGGATCCTGCAGGCAAGAACACTGGAGTGGGTTTCCATGCCCTCCTCCAGGGGATCTTCCCCACCCAAGGATCAAACCTTTGTCTATTACGTCTCCTGCATGAGCTAGCACCTTAAGTGTACACATGTACCCTCTCTTCCTTTGTTACATTTTAAATAGAATTGCTCTAGCATTTCCTGGAGATGAAGATACTCCTTTAGAATTAAGATCTTCAGAGGAGTCTTACGATTTTAGTCATTAACTCACTGAACCCATTACAACACAGGCAAAAGTGAAAACGTCCACAGGTAAGAACATGATATGGGCGATTCAGCCAACCCAGTGACGGGAAATACACCTTCCCGTTGTGCAAACAGTGTCATCCTCGTCGGGGCGGGAGCAGGAAGTCCCCGCCTAAGAACACCTGAACCCCCGCGGGTACTTCCTGCCCCCAGCCCCTTCCAACGCCCCAGGCAGCGGCTGCCCTTTGTTCCCAATTCAGGGGAGCTAGCCAGGGCTGCGGTTCTGGCCGCTCAGGATCCCTGTGCAGATTCTGGAGCTCCACAAGCCTCTGAAGCAGTAGAGAGGCATCTCTGAAAAACTTGAGGAATATTGTAACTATTAGCACGTGAGGATCAAGGATTCGGAGCTTCCCTGGTGGCGCAGCGGTAAAGAATCCGCCTGCCAATGCAGGAGACGTGGGTCCCACCCCTGGGTGGGGAAGTTCCCCTGGAGAAGGAAATGGCAACTCACGCCAGTATTCTTACCTGGGAAATCCCACTGACAGAGGAGCCTGGCGGGCTACATACAGCCCAGGGGGTCGCAGAGTCAGACACGACTTAGCGACCAAACAACAACAACTCCATGAAGGCGTTCAGCAGTCCTGCGCAGAGGCGGTGTCTGTGTCCAGGCGCTCGGGTCTGAGGCCATAAGCAGGGGTGGGAGCGCCCTGTGCAAAGAGCTAGGGCCTCCTCGGAGCCTCGGAACGACGGTTGTTGACTGCCGATGCTAAGGTGATACTGACGGGCCCTTCGAAGCCGCTTCCTGGAGCCAGACGCACCCCCCTCCTCCAAGCTGCCCCCCTCCCCCCGCTCGCCGCAGCCAGCGGCCTGCCCGCCCCTCCCACTCCTCCCCTGGAACCGACCGCATTTCTTCATTTGAGCTCCGGAAGTTCTAGTGATTTTTCTGCATGAAAATAAAGTCACTACTAGAATCAAACTCACCATAGGAGGCGCTCAGACTGTGAGAGGTACCCAGGAAAGGATCCTGATGAAATAAACAGGATGAATCCTTGCCTGGACTTGAAGCCCCATGAGGACAGGTGCCATATGTGTTTTTTAGCCGACATATGCCTGAAACTTCGTCCGGGTTTGACCCCGTGGATGACGTCCAGGGCCACACGTGCTCTGGGCTGCCTCGTTCAGAAGGTCCCCACACTTGCTGCAGTGCTCTGCTGTTGTCATGCTAAGACTTGTAATAATGTGTTTTTAACATTTTATTTTGCATTGGAGTACCGCCGATTAACAATGTTGTGATAGTTTCAGGTGGTTAGCAAAAGGACTCTGCCGCACACGGACATGTATCCATCCTGCCCCAGACCCCCTCCCATCCAGGCTGACAGGTAACTTTGAGCAGAGTTACCTATGCTCTGCACTGGGTCCTTGTTGGTTATCCATGCTAAATGTAGCGGTGTGTCCATGTCCGTCCTAAACGCCCTCACTACCACTTCCCCTCATTCTGCCCCTCCTGGCAACCATAAGTTCATTCTCTAATAAGTCTGTGAGTCTCTTTCCGTTTTGTAAGTTCATTTGTTACAGTTAATCAACAAGGACCTACTGCATAGCATATAAGTCTGCCCAGTGTTATGTGGTAGCCTGGATGGGAGGGCGGTTTGGGGGAGAATCAATTCAGTTCAGTTCAGTCACTCAGTCGTGTCCGACTCTTTGCGACCCCATGAACCACAGCACGCCAGGCCTCCCTGTCCATCACCAACTCCCGGAGTTTACCCAAACCCATGTCCATCGAGTCAGTGATGCCATCCAGCCATCTCATCCTCTGTCATCCCCTTCTCCTCCTGCCCCCAGTCCCTCCCAGCATCAGGGTCTTTTCCAATGAGTCAGCTCTTCGCATCAGGTGGCCAAAGTATTGGAGTTTCAGCTTCACCATCAGTCCTTCCAATGAACACCCAGGACTGATCTCTTTAGGATGGACTGGTTGGATCTCCTTGCAGGCCAAGGGACTCTCAAGAGTCTTCTCCACACCACAGTTCAGAAGCATCAGTTCTTCGGCGCTCAGCTCTCTTCACGGGGAGAACGGGTACGCGTGTGTGTGGCGGAGTCCCTCTGCTGCTCACCGGAAACCATCGCAGCATTGTTAATCAGCTGCAAGCGTCACAAGTGTCAGTCACTCAGCCGTGCCCGACTCTGCAGCCCCGTGGACGGCTGCCTGCCAATCTCTTCCGTCCATGGGATTCTCCAGGCAAGCATGCTGGAGTGGGTTGCCATTCCCTTCTCCAGGTCTTTGTGACCCAGGGATCGAACCTGTGTCTCCTGCACTGCAGGCAGACTCTTTACAGTCTGAGCCACCAGGGAAGCCCATTAATTAGTTACACTTCAATAAAAAATAAAAAGTTTTTAAAAAATCATTATTAAGAATCTCAATATGGCAAGGGTAGAGCATTGACCCAACTATGGGGACCTTTTGAACAAGAGGCCCGGTGTGAAATGGGTCACACGTGACCCGGGAATGTCATCTGTGGGGTCAAACCCTGTGCTAATCTTCAGGCATGATTAGCAAAAAAAAGAAAAAAAAAAGAACATATCGTGTCTGCCCTCATGGGGCTTCAAGTCCACATAAGGATTCATGCTGTTTGATGGCTTCCCAGGTGGTACTAGTGGTAAATAACCCGCCTGCCAACACAGGACATGTAGGAGACGCGGGTTTGATCCCTGGGTCGAGAAGAGCCCCTGGAGAAGGAAATGACAACCCACTCCAGTCTTCCTGCCTGGGAGGTCCCGCGGACAGAGGAGCCTGGTGGGTACAGTCCACGGGGTCGCAAAGAGCTGGCCACAGTGGAAGTGACTTAGCGCTCACGCAGACTGTACAGGGTGCTCCTGCAGGCAGGAGGAGGCAAGAACAATCCCGAAAGGGCAAGGGAGTGGACACCGCAGGGCAACCTTGACCAGACAAGGATGAGCGGAGAAATGCCATCTCTGCGGTGAGAACATTCTGAGACACGTGGTGCAGTTTCTCCAAAGAGTTCCTGGAGAAACCGTCTCCGGCCGCTCCGGGTAACCAGCTCGGGGAGAGCCCTCGGAACCGCCTCCCATCCTCGCCTTTTTAAATTTTCTGAACCCCGCCCTTCCTTCCCCGGGACCACTTCCCCAGATCAACTCCCTGCAGCAAGCCCTTGCCCCAGGAGCTGTTAGGACACCCATGTAACCAGAATGTATCACTGGCCACTCTTTTGATTAGAAGTCATGGAAGACCAAACCAAAGTTTCATAGGCCGAACCCTCGGGGAGTTCCTCTTATTCCTCTCTTCAGTCTCAGGGTCTGTGAAGTGTTTCGCTCCAAGAAAGACTGAAGCGCTGTCACCGACTCACAGCGATGGTTGCTGTGCCGTCTTCCGTCTCATCCTTTGCTAATCACCCTGTGTTTCTCCAGAGATTAGTCATGATGCCTCTGGAGGCTTTACAGCCATTAAGCAGGGCTGAGCTATCGCTTCTCTCTCAACTGTTCATACCTGTAACCCTTGCAGCTCACTGTGACACAGGGGTGGTGGGTGGCCGTGCTGGGCGGGCTTGGGGGCTGGCTTGGATGGTTTTGCTCTCCCCTCAGCCCTTGTCTCTCCGTTGAGGTCTGGGTCAGAGCAACACAAATGCAAAACCACAGGTTACATGAGTGTGTGCTCTGTACAATAAAAAGCCTTGAACGTCAGCACGAGTTCCCTGACTGTAGCTGGCGTGCGCTGTGCCGTGTCGGAAGGGTGTTTTTATTTCCAGGTAGAATTTCGCCCCTGCAGCTGTCGTACCAGCACCACCTCACATCAGCCTGAAGAGCATGACAGCCTTTTGTCTGTCCATCCCTTCCTGATGGGCTTGACGGAACTTACAATAACAAAGGAATTGCTTTTCTCTAAAAATAACATCTCTTTAGGATCTTTGTGGCAAACAACAACAGACAATTTGCAGAATCAGCAGAATCAGCAGACAGAGAATTTGCAAAAGGGGTCAGAATGCACACAGACGCTTTGTAAGGGCCGAGGAGTCCACAGTGGAGGCGGACATCTAGGGAGGACGCTGAAGTCACCTTGCAGGACTGCTGGCTCCTGAAATCTCAGCACCTCCGAGCCTGAGTCAGAAAGGCCGTGGCGTCCAGGAGGGCTGTCTCCCTGCTGCTTCCGAGGGTCCCCGCTTCCTCTGCTAGGCTGCCTGCATCACCAGGAGTGGGCCCTCGAGGCACCAGACACCTCTTTTCCTTGTCCTCTTAGAGCAGAGTCTCCCACTGGTGAATTTGATTGGTGGTTTAGTTGTTAAGTCATGTCCGACTCTTGCAATTCCATGGACTGTAGCCCACCAGGCTCCTCTGTTCACGGCATTTTCCAGGCAAGAATACTGGAGTGGGTTGCCATTTCCTTCTCCAGGGGATGTTCCAGACCCAGGAATTGAACCCGGTCTCCTGCACTGCCGGTGGATTCCTGCATTGCAGGCAGATTCTTTACTGACTGAGCTAGGAGAGAAGCCCCGTGAATCTGATTGGCTGGACCTAAATCCAGAGATCTGCATCCTAGCTTAAGGGATGCTTTGAAATCGAGAGCTGACACCCATGACCTGGAAATTCCTCCAAATATAGAGAAAAGTATTCAGGAGACATTAGGTAGTCACAGATACGTAACGTGCCCCCTCTCCATCACAGAACAGATCCTTTCACGAGCAGCATCTGTATGAAGAGGCTGCTTGATTCAATACGAAGCGCAACCCAGGTCTGGTGAATTCTTGTGGAATGAATCACACTCAGGAATTTATATGTTAATTTGAAGGTATGCTGTGACTGCTCCTGATAACGAGTTCTGACTCTTCTCAGTACATTGCTCTAAGCACAAAACCTGGA
Source organism: Dama dama (assembly GCF_033118175.1). Lineage (NCBI taxonomy): Eukaryota > Metazoa > Chordata > Mammalia > Artiodactyla > Cervidae > Dama > Dama dama. The sequence continues at coordinate 81,261,814 of NC_083703.1, forward strand.
AACAGTTTCTTTCGTGGTCTATTTACAGAAACCCTCAACCAGTGTTCATTCTGGAGGGCTTTGGAGAAATGCTAACGCTTTTTTTCCAAGTAAAAACTAAGTTGAGAATTCAAACCGAAGAGAGAGGATTACATTTCGGCCAGAAAACAGAGAGGTTTCCTTGCTTTTGTGCAATCTTGCTTTGTGGAGTGACTACAAGAACTTGGACTGTTCTGAGGGTTTGAAAGTGAAACTGGCTCAGTCGTGTCTGACTCCTTGCGATCCCATGGTGCAGTCCATGGAATCATCCAGGCCAGAATACTGGACTAGGTAGGTTTTCCCTTGTCCCGGGGATCTTCCCAACCCAGGGATCGAACCGAGGACCCCTGCATTGCAGGCGCCCTTTTACCCATTTACCAAGCTATCAGGGAAGCCCTCCTGAGGGTTTGCAAATAGGAAATAAAATGTCAGATTATGAGGTCACAGCGCCACCTGGTGGGAAAGAAAAGCTATTCAGTCAGTGAGTCCACATGATAGCAATTTGTGAGGCACGTAGTAACAGATCTGCTGGCAAAAAACAAGTGAATGGAAATACTCTGGGGACTCTCGCACATTGTTATTGAATGAATTCATAACACATTCATTGTGTTATATGTTACTGCATGATTCCTAAATACACACTCATTCGTGTGTGTGTGTGTGCGCGCGCGCTTAGTTACTCACTCAGGTCTGACTCTTTGTGACCCCATGGACTGTAGCCCACGAGGGCCCTCTGTCCATGGGATTTCCCAGGCAAGAATACTGGAGTGGTTGCCATTTCCTCCTCCAGGGGATCTTCCTGACCCAGGGATTGAACCTGAGTCTCCTGCATTGCAGGCGATTCTTTACCATTGAGCCACAGGGGAAGCCCACTCACTCATACACATGTTTATTAATTCATTAGCTAATAGTTATCAGGGGTGTTCCTGGTGTAAAGAATCCACCTGCCAGTGAAGAAGACACAGGTTGGATCCCTGGTGTGGGAAGATCCCCTGGAGGAGGAAACGGCAACCCACTCCAGTATTCTTGCCTGGAGAGTCCCATGGACAGAGAGGCCTGGCGAGCTATTTTCCTTGGATCACAAAGAGGTGGACACGACTGAACTGACTTAGCTTGTAGCACATATATTTAAAGACACTCTGGGTGTCAAGAGTCATAATAGTCTAAGGAGGATATTTTCCAATAAGAGATGGAGTCCCTGATCCATGAAAATCCATTTAGGGACACAAAATTTGGTCCTAAGAACATTCCAGAAGTTGTGCATAAGGGGAGGCTTACCATAGATCACAAATGGGTGGGAAGCCTGAGCGCCCCTCTGGTTGGGACATATGGAGGTTTAATGTGTTTGAAAGTAAATCTGAGTGGAGATTTCAACATCAGGAGACTTCACATTTTAGGAAAAAATCTGAATTTCTGGTAAAAGAAAAGGGGGGGTGACTTCCCGCGGCTTGAGCCCCCAAGGGGCTTCCCCAGGGTGGAGCAGGCCTCCGCAGGGGCTCAGTCTGTGCTTCCTGCCCGGTCCCCGGGGGCATCTGAGCTGCTGCCACCCCTCCACAGTGGGGCAGGGAGGAGGGGGCATCTCATCCCCAAGGGATCAGGGCCAAGCAACGCAGAGGCCTAGAGCTGGGCACTCCCAAGGCAGCACTTGCCGTAAGTCTCCACCCTTTGATCAGATCTCAGCTGAAACAGTTTCTTTAGCACCTCCCAGAGAGGCTCACTTAACATCTGTTCCTTCAAAAGGTGAAACTGGTGTTCACTTCAATCAGAGATGTTTAAATGCCCTCTTAAAAGATATCTATTCTAAAATTTAAAGACAGGTTGCTTTTTTGTAATTACAAAAAAAAAAAATGACTTCTGTTGGTGGTGGTGGTGATTTATTTTTGGCATAAAATCATCAAGGTGGACTTGAATGACTCTGGGGACCGCTACCATGATCTTTGGGCGAGCCTTGCTGGCCACGAGTGAATCACCACATGATCACAGAGGTTGAAAAGTGCAGGTGAAAGTCGCTCAGTCGTGTCTGACTCTTCGTGAGCCCGTGGTCTATACAGTCCATGGAATTCTCCAGGCCAGAAAACTGGAGTGGGTAGCCTTTCCCTTCTCCAGGGGATCTTCCCAACTCAGGGATTGAACCCAGGTCTCCCGCATCACGGGCAGATTCGTTACCAGCTGAGCCACCAGGGGAGTTGGACTCCTCTTTACCCCCCACTCTTCTTGTTCCCAAGGGCGATCCCCAAATTTTCCTTTTAAGTTTTGGAACTGGGAGCTTGGCACGGATGTCGCAGGTTTTGGAGGGCACTCATGCACAGACAGCTATGAAATGAGCTCGTTATTGCTTTGTGACAGAATCTAAATTAAGCTGGGACATGTCTGGACAATTTTGTAGCTTACATGTCAACTCAAATAGAATTTCCCCACCCACCTCAACATACTCAACATTCTGTCCTTGTGTCATCCTCATGCTCTTCTCATACTGGTAGTTAGGTAGTCTTTTATGATTATTTTATGCGTTCTTGTTATAGCTATTAAAGCCACATATTTAATAACACCTTCTAACATACTGTAAAATGTATTTATGTATTTTGAACATGGTCTGTCTCCCATTACTAGCTGAGACCTGGGTTTGATCCCTGGGTCAGGAAGGTCCCCTGGAGAAGAGCGTGGCAACCCACTCCAGTGTCCTTGCCTGGAGAATCACGTGGACAGAGGCGCCTGGAGGCCTACAGTCCGTGGGGTCACAAAGAGTCGGACGCCACCGAGAGACTAACACTTTCACTTTTTCACCTCAAGCTGCATAAGGACGAGGAGTTTTGTTAATTTTCTCACGTCTGTAGCCCCCCTGCCTACCACCTGCCTGTCTTGATCCGTTCTAGAGGCTTCACTGGTGACTCCAGCCAGACACAGCCTCTTCCTCGCCAGGACCGCTCGCGGGGTCTCAGGGCTGAGCTGTGGGCGCCCTGGATGGGCGATCTCTGTGTGCCCATGGCAGGCTCCCCGACGCAGGGCGCCTGCTCCGATTCACCTTTCTTGTTGCGATGGCGTCTAGCGTGGGACAGATCGCCAACAAAGGCACACACAGACCCCTCATTCACGTCTCCTAGAACGGAAGCCTGGGGGTGGCGAAGGCCATCTATCTGAGGGCCTGACGGGTAGGCACCCAGACAGGTGGGCGGGGGCCTGTGGGCGCCCCGAGAAGGTTCCGTGTCGGACCAGTGCCAGCAGCAGCTGGCACGCAGAAATGCAGGCCAGCTCACCAGGACTGCTTTTACCAGCAAGAGCAAAATAAAAACTCTATGATTATTGTTATTTTAACTTTTTATTTTATATAGAATATAGCAGGCTAACAATATTGTGATCGTTTTAGGCGTACAGCAAAGTGATTCAGTTTGATCTATATATACACTCATCTCTTCCTTTTCACATTCTTTCCCGCTCAGGTTGTTACATAGTATCCAGAGGAGTTCTCTGCCCTCAGCAGTGATCGGGTGGCCTCCGCCTGCAGCGTCTTGGAGCGGGGTTTGGGTTCCCAGCCACAGATGGAGGCTGGTGGAGGTGGTGAAGCACCAGTTCCTAGACCAGTGGCCAGTGACGAGGGCCCTGGTCCTCCGACTTTGCAGAGAAGAATCTCCACAAAGATGGAAAGCAGTGAAGCAAGTGAAGTATTTATTAGGAGGGAAGAGAGTACAGGCTGTGTGGACAGATGCAGGGGACAGCCCCCGAGTCACGCTCTCGGGGCGGTTTGAATCCCTTTCACGGGACACTTCTCTGGGTTTCCTTCGGCCAGTCACCTTGGTTTGCCTGGCTCACAGCTCGTGTTTGGTATATCTGGGGATCCTCCCACCGGTGCGCACGCATCTCTTAGCCAAGATGGATTTTACTGAACAGCATGTGGGTAGAGAATATCCCTTGACTGACTCCCCTTGGCCTCCGAGGAGCTTCTCTGCACATGTGTGGTAGGCCAGGTCTCCTGACCTGGGGGAGAAGTCGGTGGTCCCAGCAGGCCCCCTCCCTTCATGTCCTGCTATTCTTACCTCGGTGGTTCAGACCACAGGGAGGGACGCTCCAACTGGTTCACCCTGGGGGCCCATCCCCTCCTGCCTCAGCAGGGCCTTGCTGGTTATCCATTTTAAATCTAGCCTTGTGTCCTTGTCCATCCCAAACTCTAACTGTCTCTTCTTCTCATTCTTCCCCCACTAACCATAATTTACTCTAAGTCTGTGAGTCTGTTTCTGTAAAAACTCATATATTGTTGAGTGAAATCTCCTGTTTCAAATATTGGTTCAATTAAAAAAAAATACTGTATGGGTCAAAAAAGAACCCCAAACAAAGCATATCTTGCATGCGGTCGCTGGGCGGCCAGTTTTCTGTCCAGTATAAGGGAATGTGTTCCTTCATCCACTGGGGACAGTATTTTCAAGAGCTTATTGGGATTTTCCTTCCTGACCTGGAGTCTCTGATTGTCCCTATTTGGACCCTAGGTTGCCTTCTTCTGTGGGTCCAACTAGATAGGGGCAGTCTCAAGCTGGAGGGAAAAAAACAAACAGAAGCATAGGTAGGAAATACTCAATATCAAGGAGGATAACGGGGAGCCGAGGGGGAAAGGGGTGGTGAGACATGGAAGGGGAAGAAAGACCTCGAACAAGAGGGGGCCAGTTCAGCACCAAGGCTGGGGGCCTGCCTGCTGCCCGTCCAGGTTAAATGACGCTGTCCCAAGCCTTGAGACCCTGTCCAGCCCTGGTCTGCCCTGAGCTCTCTGAACGGCCCCAGCTGATGCCTGATGACCCAACAGCAAAGGACTGTGGGCTGCTGGCCCAACAATGCTCCCTTCTTTCTCTTCGTAGTGGTCAGAAGCCCGGGCTAGTTTTATTTTCAGGAAGCCACATTTCCAGCCTCGAGAAATTAGTCATCATTGTTTAAGGTAATCATTAATCCTGTTGCTTTTGGCCAGTGATTGAAGTGGGTGTAGTGAAAATCACTCAGTCACGTCTGACTCCTTGCGACCCCATGGACTGAAGCATGCCAGGCTTCCCTGTCCTTCATTATCTCCTGGAGTTTGCTCAAACTCATGCCCATTGAGTCGGTGATGCCATCCAACCATCTCATCCTCTGTCCTCCCCTTCTCCTTCCACCTTCAATCTGTCTCACCATCACAGTCTCCTCCAACGAGTCAGTTCTTAGCATCAGGTAGCATTGGCGCTTCAGCATCAGTCCTTCCAATGAATATTCAGAGTTGATTTCTTTTAAGATTGACTGGTTTGGTCTCCTTGCTGTCCAACGGAACTCTCAAGAGTCTTCTCTAACACCACAGTTCAAAAGCATCAATTCCTTGGCGCTTGGCCTTATTTATGGTCCAACTCCCATATCCGTATATGACCACTGGAAAAACTATAGCTTTGACTATATGGACCTTTGTTGGCAAAGTGATGTCTCTGCTTTTTAATATGCTGTTTAGGTTTGTCATAACTTTTCTTCCAAGGAGCAGGTGTCTTTTAATTTCCTGGCTGCAGTCACTGTCCGCAATGATTTTGGAGCCCAAGAAAATAAAGTCAGTTTCCATCTTTTCCTCATTCTCAATGGCTACCTCCAGAGAGCCCTTTCTGATCATTTGCTTCTGTTCTTCTCTGTCTCAGCCCCTCACTCGTTTCTCCCTTGTGCACTTGGCACCATTTGTAATGACTTTGCTTTCTTTTTTGATGTGAACCATTTTTAAAGTCTTTATTGAATTTGTTACAATATTGCTTCTGTTTTATGTTTTGGTTTGAGGCATGTGGGATTTTAGCTGCCCCACAGGGATCAAACCCCCGAACCTCTCCGCATTCGAAGGCAAAGTCTTAGCCACTGGGCCACCAGAGAAGTCCTGATATTACACTTGTATGTTTTATCTCCCCCTCCACTGTCTGTTTCTGCAACACCTTTAAATGTTGCTAGTTAAGGAACTTTTAAATGAATGCGTGTCATTGATGGAGAGTCCAATACAGGACAGATCCTGTGAAGCGATTTAACCCTGAAAAAACAAAAACTTCATTCAGCAAATATATATTGAGCGCACATGAGCTATGCACATGGAAGACCCAGTGCAAAGGGCTTGGATCTGGGGCCGGACCGCGGCGGAGGGGCGGCGCCACGCGGGGCCGAGTGCCGTGGTGCGGAAGCGGGCGGTGCCACGGGGCATCCTTGTCCCTTTCCCCCCGGAGGAGGGCAGGGCAGCCCGCTCCGGCGTCCTTCCTGGAGAATCCCGCGGACAGGGGCGCCTGGCGGCCACAGTCCATGGAGTCCCGAAGAGTCGGACACGTCTGAAGCGACTTAGCCCAAATCCCCATTTCCCAAAGAGGAAACTGGGGCTTCGAGAAATGACACTTGTCCAGAGCAATTCTCAAACTTGTCCCTGAGATTTTTTCAGGGGATCTCCGGAGGGCCTCCTTTTTTTAACTTCATACCTAAGTGAGATCAGGTTTTCTTCATCTGTGTCAATTAAACAACATATTGCCAGGAAGTGAATAAAGAGGCAGGTGTGAGAACCTAAACTTCCATTGCCGGCCGTTAAAGAGATTTGCAAGAATGTGTAACTATGCCATTATTCTCAATATTTCTTTTCTTTTTTTTTTGGTCTTGGAAAATAGAGTTATTTTAAAGTGTTGTTTATAATACACAGGGAAGGGATGTTTTACTATTTTAAATTAATAAGTACATTCAAAAATTGTTTTCATTTCTGATGTGGTAAACATCGATGAATATAGAACAGAAGTTCTCTGGGGTCCTCAGTGACTTTTAAGAGTGTAAAGACCAAAAAAAAGGACAATGGAGAATCGGGAGGCACGCGCGTGCGCGTATACAGTAAGCGCAGAATGAATGAAGCCCGGCAGGGCAGGCCCCTCCCCGCGTCGCCGCGCGCTCGTCAGGGAGGCGGGGCCCGGGACCCGCGCTCGGCGCCCCCTGCCGCCCGCCGCCCGCCGCCCGCGCCGCAGCCGCGCCGCCCGCGGTTTCTGTCGGCCCACAGGCGTGCCTGCCCCTTTAATTGGCGCGTACCAAGTCCTTCCCGGTTGCAGGTCCCCCCGAGCCCGGGCGCGAGGAGCCGCCGGCCGGAGGCCCGGTCGGGGGGATGTGGAGCCGGCGCTGCGTCCGCCGCGGGTTCGGGCCGAGGGCGAGCGAGTCCGGGCCGAGGGCGAGCGAGGGCGGGCGCGGGGCCGCTCGGCCGCCCTCCCCGCCTCGCGCCGTAGCGCAGTCCCAAGATGGCGGCCACCATGAAGAAGGCGGTGAGGGGGCTCGGCGGGCGGGCGGCCCGGGGACCGGGGGGCGGCGGGACTGGGAGCTGGGCGGGCGGGCGGCCGGGGGTCGGGGGACAGGGGGGCGGCGGGCCGGGGGTCTGGGCTGGCCGGGGGGGCGGGCGGGCGGCCGGGGCCGGGGGACCGCGGGGCGGCGGGCCGGGGAGCTGGGCGGGCCGGGGCGGGCGGCCGGGATGGGGGCTCGGCGACCGGGGCGGCTCCCGGTGCCGCGGGGTCCCCAGGCCCACCCGGCCGCCCTGGAGGAGCAGGGTCCGCCCGGCGGTGCCGAGGGCCCTGGAGAGGCCGGGGCCCCGCCTCGGGCTGTGGCCGGAGGGGCCGACTGCTGCCGGCTTGCGGCCAACCCTCGCAGCTTCCCGGGGGCCGCCGGCACCCGCCGTCGCCCGGGAGCCGAGGCCCAGGGCCGGAGCTCGCGCCCCGCGCCCGCCCGCGCCCTGCAGGCCCGGCCGCCCGCACCGAGGGCGCGCGGTGCCCGGAGCCGCCTGCTTGTTCCCTCTGCTCCCTCCAGTCTAGCCGGGGACGGACGGAGAAGCAGAGCTGTGAGCGGTTTCCCGGTGACTCAGCTAATAAGCAGAACCCGAGTGCACACCCAGGTTTAATTTTGTCTTTCCCCAAAGCCCACATTTTATCCTACTGAGCAAGTAAAGCGCCTCTTCAGGGCTTATCGCTTGGTGAGGCTACCGGTGCTTGATACCTGCATAGAAAGAAATTAACGCGCAGAGGGGCAAGGCGATCAGAGCGTCTGATGCTTATGAGGCTGTACTATGCGCCGATCCAAGCGCATTCCGTACGGTATTTTAATCCTCGACTCCTTTTAGGATCATGCTGCGTTTATTTTTATTTTACAAATGAAGAACCTGAACCACAGAGGCAAAGTTAGGGTTGAAATAAAGATGGAAGCTCTGCCTCCAGAGCCTGTGTGTAACTTCCATGGTGTCTGATGAGAGTCCGCTGGCTGAAGGCATTGGCTCCGTAGGTTTTATCTTTTTCCTTCAGTCCCCTTCCAAGACCGCGTGGTAATGTGCTTCCATTGCGTTCGGCTCCACACTACCTCACAGCCTTTAGCCACCTGCTCTTGCTGTGGGGTGACCATTCAGGTTTGCCCGAGCCGGAGGGGTTGCTGAAACTGAAGACAGCTCCAGGCAAACCAAGGCGAGTCACTCCTTCTACTGGTCTGTCATCCACAAATTCTTGTGGGGTTCCAGAGTTGAGTTTAGGGCCTTGGTGATTGAGAAATGAGCGAGATTCATTTGGCCTCTGTTTTCTGTTTATATTGCGCCCGCTGTCACGTATGACCTTTAACTCCATGGAAGATAGTAGTTGTGGTTCACCCTCTTTTGACAGATGTAGAAACTGAGGTACAAAAAAAAATAAACATCGAGGAAATGGTCGAAGAATGATTTGAACCTTGGGCTTGATCTCAGAAGTTCTGATGAACAGCATTTTCCTTTCATTCATTTAACAGACTCTCTGAGCGTGGTCAGTGGCATGTTTTCTGTTTCAGGTGACGGAGATGAGGCTGATGGGCAGTAATGAAGTTTCTTTTTTCCCATTGGCTGTGTGGGGTCTTCCTCGCTGAGTGGGCTTTTCTCCAGCTGCAGAGACAGGGGCTACTCTCTCTGGCAGCGCCTGGGTTTCTCATTGCCGTGGCTTTTTTCGTGCTGTGGGACATCCGCTCTAGAATGTTGGGGCTTCAGTAGTTTCGACACGCGGGCTCAGAAGCTGTGGCTCCTGGGCTCCAGAGCACAGGCTCAGTAGTTGTGGCAAAAGGGCTGAGTTGCTTCGAGGCACGTGGGATCTTCCTGGACCAGGGGTCGAGCCTGTGTCTCCTGCATTGGCAGGTGGATTCTTTACCAATGAGCCGCCTGGGAAGGCCTAGTAATGAACTTTTTATCTCCTTTTCCTCGTAGCTTTGTAGAACTGACACCCTTGGGGAAAGGCAGGCGTTAATCAGCTGTCACACAGAAAGGTGTTAAACTTGCAACTCTGAGAAGAACTATGAAAGAAAGGGGCTTGTGAAATGAGGGCTGGAATAGGTCTTTCTTGAGGTCAGAGAAAGCTTTGCTGAGAAGATGTGGTTTACCGGATTCCACAAGGAGGGCAAGAGAAGGTTGGGAGTGCCTCCTGCAGAGGCCTGGGTGCATTCAGTGAAAAGATGGCCAGGAGGAAGGGATTGGGGCGGGAGCAGGCTGAACCATAAGGCAAAGGACTTTTGGAGGGGAAGGTGACGGCCCAAACACAAGGCTCTCTTCTTTATCTTAGGAAGGCTCTCATAGGCGCAACATCTTCCTGTAGGTGTTTCTGGCACTGGGGACAGTTTCTAATAGGTTAGCGACATGTGCGTCTTCCTCTCTGCTGACTCTCAGAGAAGACAGATGCATACCAAAAGGGTGAGAACAAAATATCATAGGACAGCCGTCGGAGTTTAAGAAGAGCTCTTTGCAATCTGGAGTGCTTTACACTGGGTATTTGTAACATCCACTGGGTCGTGACTTTTTATGGTGAGAAGTTAAGATGAGATGACGATTCAGTCTTAACATCTCCAAAGTTCTCCTTTCTCAGACCTGGTTCTTGGCCTGGGTGGGGACTACAGTCTGATTTTTGTTTATACATCCTGAGGGCAAATGTCTCTTCCTCAGAGAAGCACCTTTGACATTTCAAAGAAGCCCTCCAACACTTCCATGTCTTATTAAACTATTTTGCTTTCACTGTCACATGTATCACTAACTAGCAAAAACTCTTACTTTTTACCTAGCTCTTACACTAGAATGTAAGCGTGCCAGGACTCATGAGGGGGAACTCACATTGCCCTGTTGCTAAGTCATGTCCGTCTCTTGGAGACCCCATGGGCTATAGCCCGCCAGGCTCCTCTGTCCGTGGGATTTCCCAGGCAAGAATACCGGAGTGGGCTGCCATTTCCTACTCCAGGGAACCTTCCTGACCCAGGAATGGAACCCAGGTCTCCTGCATTGGCAGGTGGATTCTTTACCACTGAGGCTCCAGGAAAGCCCTCCTGTGCTTAGGAAATGCTAAATTAATGAATGACTGTTCATATGAAAGATGAAAAAAAAAAATTTGTATTGTAAAAACTGGGTAGACAACCTTTAATAAACAAAAATTAAAGCAGATTAAAATTAGCCAGAGTTTTGCTATAGGATGTTTAGAATCCTAGGGGCCCAGCTGTGGGTCCAGCCTACTGGTGATGTGGTCCCAGACTCAGTGTGAGCATGACTGAGGATGAGTCCCTTCCTCCCAGGGTCCCAGGAGAGGCTGATGCTCCCGGGAAGGGTGCAGTTGTAATGCAGGGGATTTTAATTTTCACCTGAAATCTTGAGCAGTCACATTTCTCTTAGGCCTAGCAGAATTTTCTTCCAGACCTGGGTCTGTTCTTTGTAATGATTTTTGGCAAACTTTATTCAGAAAATAAAGCACTTAGCTGTCGTTTACTGAAAGGTGACTGCATCCCCAGGCCCGTTGCTGGGTGCTCATTTTTATCTCTTCTGGAAGGTAGGAATAGCTTCCCCGCCTTAGAGATGACAAAGCCGAGGTGTCTCCAGAGAACTGGATGAGTTGCCCGTGGTTCCTGTTTGCTTGGATTTGAAGCCACTCTTGCTGTTTCCTCCGCTCTGTGACACCTCCAGTACTATGAAAGTCTCCTTCTTCCTTGAGTTGTTTTGGCTTCGTGAACGGAAGTAACTACATCTGTCTTTTCTCCTGACCTTTCGGGACATGGGTCCCTTTAAGAACGGGTGAAAGCCACGAAGAGCCTTCCAGAAGGATGCACACATAACGCAGCACGCCGCACACGGTGTCGGGGAGTAGGTGGACCTCTCACAGTCTGCACTCCCAGTTTAGAATCACGCCCTCCCTGCCAAAATGGAGCCTCCAGCAGCGGAGGTGTGTTCTAGGTCAGCGAGATGAAAACGGAAGCCGCAGTCAGGGACGGTGCTGACTTGTCTCTTTCCACCGCGGGTTAGGCAGTGGGTGTTGGCCTCACACCCCGACTTCAGCCCTTAACCCCAGGGAGAGAACCACAGTCACAGAGATGAACCACAGGGTCCCGTGTGCTGGGGGCTGCTGCTCGGCGAGGCTGCAGCGGGAACCACCTGCTGTGGAAAGATAGAAGGCAGATGGCCAGACTCCGCAGCTTTTCAGAAAGCCCTCGTCGATGAGTCTGACTGAACACGCTTCAGATGCAGGCTCAGAAACTGCACGGAGCCCCAGCTGTGTTCCCGGTGAGCCCTGTGCTGGGCTTCCCGGGGATTGGCCTCCGAAGCCTTCCCGTGACGGGTGATCTGTGAATGCGTGCAGGCTGCTGAAGACTCAGTATTTCAATTCAGCAGGAGTGGGGAGCCTAGAATTCTCTGTTCCCTGTTGGCTTAGAGAGTTGAAACTTCTTTTTTTTTTTTTTAATGTAAATTTATTTATTTTTAATTGGAAGATAATTGCTTTACAATATTGTGATGGTTTCTGCCATACATCAACATAAATCAGCCACAGGTGTACACGTGTCCCCTCCTGCTTGAAACCTCCCTCCCCGCTCCCATCCCATCCCGTCCCGTCCCTCTGGGTTGTCACAGAGCCCCGGGTGTGAGCTCCCTGCGTCGTACAGAAATTCCCTCTGGTTATCTAACGGTACATACGGCAGGGAGCTGAGACTCCTGTGTGGGGAAATGACGCGAATGCGGACGCATCTGTGTGTGGCCTTCGCTTTAGCGTCTGCATCGTATAGCACGCTGCGTCCCAACTTCGTGCTCATAGAAGTTACACACCAGGTTGAACATTCAAAGCTATATGTATATCCCATTGTAAAGGGCTTTTTTCCCAAGATAGGTACTGGGTCTCTGATGAGGCTGATGCATGTTTATTGGGTGATGGGAGCCTGGGTCAGGGGAGGGCTGAGTTCTAGGTGTCTGCATGTATGTTCTGACCACTAAGCTCCCTACTGCTTGAGACAACAGGTTGCCTGTCAAATGAAAGCAATAAGTCACTGGTCATGAGAGAGCAGGTGAAAAGATAGGGTGTGGGGTGGTTATTGTGAACCATTTCTGTTATTGGTAATGGAGCCTACAGTAGTCCTTGTTGAAGCTGTCTCTTTCCTCCTTTAAATTGTAACCATGTGCCCTTGTTCCTGTCTTTTAAGTGAGGGGAAACTAAGGAAGTCTGTTATTTAAAAGATTTTGTAAAAATATGTGGTCCCTCATTAATCACTTGACTATCCTCCAATATAAAAGAAAATTAAAACAATTTTTTATTTAATAAAATTAAAATTAGAAACAGGAAAGTGAAAAGGGGAAGGAAACAACAACAAAAAAGATGGTCCCCCTTTGAAAATCTGAAGCCAAGGACTTCCTGCTCCTTCTAGACATGTGTGACTGCATGTGTAAAACACGCACTTGCAGACACACACACTTTGCCTTTAATTTCCGCGTGCTCGTGGGTCTCTCTGGCTCTGGAGCTGGATCCCAGGCTCTGCCCCTGGCTGTCTGTGTGGCTTTGGGCAAATTCCTCAACCTCTCTCTGCCAGGCTTTCTGTAGAATAGCGGTGCTAATGATCCTGCTTACTAAGGCTGATTGGGGGATTAGCTGCTGCTGCTAAGTCACGTCAGTCATCAGTCCTGTCCGACCCTGCGCGACCCTGTAGACGGCAGCCCACTAGGCTCCCCGTCCCTGGGATTCTCCAGGCAAGAACACTGCAGTGGGCTGCCATTTCCTTCTCCAATGCAGGAAAGTGAAAAGTGAAAGTGAAGTCGCTCCGTTGTGTCCGACTCTTAGCGACCCCATGGACCACAGCCCACCAGGCTCCTCCGTCCACGGGATTTTCCAGGCGAGAGCACTGGGTGCCTGCTCCATGGGGGAGGATCAGCAGCAGTAATAAGTACTTAGAAAGCCCTGGGCATGCAGTAAGTGCTCAGTGAATGCTGCCGTTTGGTCACTCCGTCAGGTCTGACTCTCTGCCTCCCCATGGACTCCCCAGTCTCCTCTGTCCGTGGGATTTCCCAGGCAAGAATAATGGAGTGGGTTGCCATTCCCTTTTCCAGTAAACGTTAGCTGTTACTGATATGACTCCATACTTTATCATGTAAGCTGTCTAATTTTATTTACTGATTTAACCACATTAATCACATCAGTTCAGTTCAGTCGCTCAGTTGTGACTCTTTGTGACCCCATGGACTGCAGCACGCCAGGCCTCCCTGTTCATCACCAACTCCTGGAGTTTACCCATACTCGGGTCCATTGAGTCGGTAATGCCATCCAACCATCTGTCGTCCCCTTCTCCCGCCTTCAATCTTTCCCAGCATCAGGGTCTTTTCAAATGAGTCAGCTCTTTGTGTCAGGTGGCCACAAGTATTGGAGTTTCAGCTTCAACATCAGTCCTTCCAGTGAATATTCAGGACTGATTTCCTATAGGATGGACTGGTTGGGTCTCCTTGCAGTCCAAGGAACTCTCAAGAGTCTTCAACACCACAGTCAAAAGCATCAATTCTTCAATGCTCAGTTTTCTTTATAGTTCAACTCTTCCATACGTGACCACTGGAAAAACCATAGCCTTGACTAGACGGACCTTGTTGGCAAAGCAATATCTCTACTTTTTAATATGCTGTCTGGGTGGGTCATAACTTTTCTTCCAAGGAGCAAGTGTCTTAATTTCATGGCTGCAGTCATCTGCAGTGATTTTGGAGCCCCCCAAAATAAAGTCAGTCACTGTTTCCACTGTTTCCCCATCTATTTGCCATGAAGTGATGGGACCAGATGCCATGATCTTTGTTTTCTGAATGTTGAGCTTTAAGCCAACTTTTTCACTCTCCTCTTTCACTTTCAAGAGGCTCTTTAGTTCTTCTTTGCTTTTCTGCCATAAGTGTGGTGTCATCTGCATATCTGAGGTTATTGATATTTCTCCAGCAATCTTGATTCCGGCTTGTGCTTCATCCAGCCCAGTGTTTCTCATGATGTACTCTGCATATAAGTTAAATAAGCAGGGTGACAATATACAGCCTTGACATACTCCTTTCCTGATTTGGAACCAGTCTGTTGTTCCATGTTCAGTTCTAACTGTTGCTTCCTGACCTGCATACAGATTTCTCAAGAGGCAGGTCAGGTGGTCTGGTATTCCCATCTCTTGAAGAATTTTCCACAGTTTATTGTGATCCACACAGTCAAAGGCTTTGGCATAGTCAAGAATGCAGAAGTAGATGTTTTTCTGGAATTCTCTCACTTTTTTGATGATTCAGTGGATGTTAGCAGATTGATCTGGTTCCTCTGCCTTTTCTAAATCCAGCTTGAACATCTGTAGTTTACGGTTCACATATTGCTGAAGCCTGGCTTGGAGAATTTTGAGCATTACTTTGCTAGCATGTGAGATGAGTGCAATTATGCGGTAGTTTGAACATTCTTTGGCATTGCCTTTCTTTGGGATTGGAATGAAAACTGATCTTTTCCAGTCCTGTGACCACTGCTGAGTTTTCCAAAGTTGCTGTCATGTTGAGTGCAGCATTTCACAGCATCATCTTTTAGGATTTGAAATAGCTCAGCTGGAATTACGTCACCTCCACTAGCTTTGTTCTTAGTGATGCTTCCTAAGGCCCACTTGACTTCGCATTCCAGGATGTCTGGCTCTAGGTGAGTGATCACACCATCGTGGTTATCTGGGTCGTGAGGATCTTTTTTGTGCAGTTCTTCTGTGTATTCTTGCCACCTCTTCTTAATATCTTCTGCTTCTGTTAGATCCCTACTATTTCTGTCCTTTATCGAACCTATCTTTGCATGAAATGTTCCCTTGGTATCTCTGGTTTTCTTTCGGAGATCTCTAGTCTTTCTCATTCTATTGTTTTCCTCAGTTTCTTTGCATTGATCACTGAGGAAGGCTTTCTTATCTCGCCTTGCTTCTTGGGAACTCTGCATTCAATATTTTTCATTTTACAGTGAATTACACCTTATTCATAGTAAAGACACGTAAGTTCTACATTAGAGCAAACGTAAACTTTTACTGTGTGTGTGTGGAATATAGTCACTGAAATGTATAGTGACCTCATGCCAGTGTATCAGTCAGATTAAAAATTACAGAAATGAGGGCGCTCACCCTGGTGCTCCTTGCCAGCCTGGAGGGTGGGTGGGGTGGGGAGGCGGGGGAGGCTCACGGGGAGGGGACGTCTGTGTGCTTGGGGCTGATTGAGGTTGTGCAGCAGAAGCCAGCACAACCTTGTAAAGCAGCTGCTGTTGTTCAGTCACTAAATCGTGTCCGACTCTGCCGCCCCACGAGCTGCAGCACGCAAGCCTTCCCTGTCCTTCACTAGCTCCTGGAGTTTGCTCAGACTCCTGTCCATTGAGATTGTTGGAACCATCTCATCTTCTGTTGCCCCTTCTCTTGCCCTCAATCTTTCCCAGCACCAGGGCCTTTCCCAATGAGTCGGCTCTTTGCATCAGGTGGCCAAAGTAAAGCAATTATCTTCCAATTAAAAATAAATTCTAAAATATTATGGAAACGGTCAGACTTCCGATAGCCTCAGTAAGCTTGAGCAAGTTTTTACTCTTAGAGAATAAACCAGTTTGAGGCATTTACCAAAATTAACTAGCACATCACTTTTGCTCCCTGGATTATCTTGATGAAAGAATGTTCCAGCTTGAGAAATTCTGCTCCAGGCCAAAAGTTGACTGACTTGATCCAGGATTTATTCTCAATTGTTGTTTATGTTTGAAATGTTTTTGCGGATTAGGCATTCCATAGCCTATCCGGAGAGGTTATAGGTCTAAGCCTTTGGTTCTGCAGCCTGGTAGGGCCTGTGTCTGTGACGGTCTCTGCCTCTCGTGGTCCTGGACTCTGAGGACAAGCAATTTATCGAGATATTTCAGAGTTCTGCTAAAAGCTAACCTCTAACCTCTCCATTCAGATTAATTCTACAAAACTTGTCAATGTTTTCTCAGGCTGCAGAAGACGTCAATGTCACTTTTGAAGATCAACAAAAGATAAACAAATTTGCACGGAATACAAGTAGAATCACAGAGCTGAAGGAAGAAATAGAAGTAAAAAAGGTATTGAAACTGATGTTATTTAAGAAACATGAAAGCTCTTCCTGCTGTAGCTTTTTGTAACTAAATTCAGTCCTGTGTGATTGTAGCGGTCTCAGGCTCCCCGTTGCCAGTCACGTGATACACTCCAGTTAGCTTAAGAAGGAAGATGTTAGTTGAGGGAGGTGGGCGCGCCCGTTGTTGGGGATGTGCCCTCTGGCTAAGGGTCGAGGAGCAGGTCGCAGAGCCTCGGCGCAGAGCCCTGGGCCAGTGATGCGGCTGCTGCTTCCCCGCTGACGCAGGGCCGTCTGCGCCCTCCTTGGGGAGGACTCTGCCCAGCGGTCCTTGGGACTTGGCCGCTGCCCACCCCAGGCCTGCGTGTCAGAGCCCACTTCTCATGGCAGTTCTCCTGGGCTGAAGGCCAGGTCAACTGTCGTTGATTAGGGGAATTTATGTTATTATTTGCTTGCATCGAGCAGAGCTGAGAAAGGCGAGTTTGTGTTTGTGTTTTTATTCTGCGGTTGGAAGGCAGAAATTCCCAAGGAGAAGAGCAAAGTAGGAGACCTTCCGAGTGGCTTTGGATACCCCGTGGCCCACTCCAGGGGCCGTGGAGCAGTCTGGAGCGGTCCAGAGGGCAGCGAGTCCGTGTGCTCCCGTGGGAAACGCCGTCCAGAACATGTGCAACACTCGCATTTCAGTGTCACGGTTCCTTTGCGAAAGGGTCTCTTAGAGCATAGCGTGGGTGTCCCAGATGACAGGTGGGCTTTACCTCTGTTAGAGAATTTTGAATGCATTTTTCATTGCTGTTCACTTCTGATATACAGAAACAACTACAAAACTTAGAAGATGCCTGTGAGGACATCATGCTTGCAGATGATGACTGCTTAATGATACCTTATCAGATCGGCGATGTTTTCATTAGTCATTCTCAAGAAGAAACACAAGAAATGTTAGAAGAAGCCAAGGTGTGTTGAAATCTCTCCCTGGAGGGTGAAGTTTAACTCTTAAATTAGGATTTTATGTCATCATAAAGAATGTGTAATTATAGATGTAGGGAAGGTCAGGGATGCCAGCTTACATTTCATGGGTCCTTCCAATGTCCTCGGCCTCCTCTGAATGCTTGTAAACATGATCTTGTTTAATCTCAAGGATGACTCTGGCGTATTTGTGGGAATCCCAGTTTAGAGTTGAAGAAGAATAGTGTCTTAGGTTATGGGACTCACTCAGAGTGACAAAGGGGATGATCTTTTGAGCCCAGAAGCTGTGGCCTAAATTTATAGTTTTCAGAAAGTACAGAATATCATAAAACAGAAAAAGAAGACCACTCGTAATCCTACTACCCAGAGGTAATCATCCATGACAGTTTCATGGATGTGTTTCTTTTATGTTCTCTTCCTATGTGTATTTTTACATCACATTTTGGTCAGTTAACATCCTAGTGGGAGTATTTTATTGTTCCATTCAATGTTCATTTATCCAGCAGGTCTTCACCGGGAGCCTGTTGGGGCCACATGTGCGTTAAAAGGATCATTTTTGATGACTGTTTAATGTCTTGTTGGAGGACATTGATTCAGCTCACTGTCCTCTCGTTACAGTAATTTGTTTTCACTATTTTTCTATAGGAATATTGTGGTGAACATTCTTATTAAATCTTTGTTCACCTTTAGGAAGTTTCTTTAAGGAACTAATCAGAGAAGTGTAATTACTGGGTCAGAGTATGGATTCATTGACAACATTTGGGCTTGTTAAAAATTCAGATTATTGAGTCCAGCGCCAAGAATTCCTTATTCGCGAGGCCTGGAGTGGCGCCCTGGTGACCTGGGGGCTCCGCTTTGAGAACCGCTGGCCAGATTTCTAACATGTTAACATTGCCGATATTAGACATTCTTCTTTTGTTCAGGTATTAACGGGTATGCATGTTATTTGTGTAAATCCATTTTTTCTTTGTCGTAGTTAAGAAAAATCCTTTTGATCCTGGCCAGGAAGGGATTTCTGACATTCCGTGCGTTTCGTGTGGCAACGCTTCTCTGTCATAAATGAGACTCTGATTACGGCTCTCTCAGAGTCTAACTCCAGGGGCCTCATAGTTAGGAAACTGCCAGATTTTGACAAGTTGTTACTCTTAAATGATTGGTGGGAGTGTGAATTTTTATCATTTCCTCTAGTTCCATAGTTATTTTTGTGGGAAGTTGGAAGAGGCTGTGTCAGAAGACAGGCCCATGGTAAACTGTTTACCTAAAATGTTTATATAGCATTCTTTTTATTGGGATATGATAATTTATTTTATCTTATTCTGTTCTTTCAAGTTAGCCAGAACTGAGAAAAGCTTGATTTAGTCTATAATAAACAAATATAGATCATGAATAAAACGTGCCCACAGTCAGACTTTTGGTTTAGATTTAATTATCAGTATTATTTAGCTGCCTGTCCAAGTTTAGGAAGTGTTTGACCCAAAATCCTTCCCAGATGTTATTTCATTCACAGATGCTCAGAATTCATCCAATTGAATAGAATTAATTTAAACTAATTTTTTTTTTTTTTTGCAGAAAAATTTGCAAGAAGAAATTGACGCCTTAGAATCCAGAGTGGAATCAATTCAGCGGGTGTTAGCAGATTTGAAAGTTCAGTTATATGCAAAATTTGGGAGTAACATAAACCTTGAAGCTGATGAAAGTTAAACATTTTATAAAATTTTTTTTAATTTGTTTAATAAACTTGGAATATTGTTTAAAATGATAATTTCCCTTCTTCAAATGAAATGGAAAGCAAAACTTTTTTTAAATTTTTCATTTATTTAATGGAAACTTGCCTATTTTCACGTCTTGCTTATTTATTTTATATTTTTAAAAGAAGACAGTATTCATCTATGTATTTTGCATAACAATTATATCAAGTGTAGGGGCTTTATGTCATGTTATTAAAATCAGTTAAGCAATCTTTCCTGTTTCTATATTGTCATTTAGAACATTTGTGCCATTTTTACTTAGAAGAAAATTTTAACAGTTACATGTGTCTTGTTTATCTGTGTCTATTTCAGTTGCCCCTTTGAGATGATGAAAGCCCTGCTTTCATTCCATCTTACATCTGTCTCTCTACTCACTTCCCCAACTAACACTGTCATATACTAAAACATATGTGTATGCTTTATTTAATATGTGCAGTATATATTACATCTTAGTATATATATTGGTTTAAGAGTCCAGATGACGCAGAAACAAGTTGAGGCCTATTGAGCTTCATACATAGAGCAGAACAACCGAGATGAACCAATAGAAAGAGATGTTTAGGTTCTTTTTTTTTTTTTTTTCAAATAACGTTTTAGACTTTATTTTAGTGCTTTGTAATTAACTGCAGTTTATATTGATAATGATGTGGAAGTTAAGCAGCTGTGTATTTAAAAATAAGGCTTTTTACCTTAAAGAGTACACTTACTCCCTACTGCCCTCCCCCAGAAGATAACCCTTTTGGGATTTAGAAGACTTAATTATACTAACTTTCCAGCAGATGGCACTGATATGCCAAAACACCAGTGGAGGCCTCATAATGCAAAAATGAGATGTCCCAGATTAACTGTCCAGAGTCTTAGAGGAAATGTCATTTTTTAATTCTCAAGGCTAAACACTGCATATGTATTTTTTGGTTAAATGTTTGAAAACGGTTCAGCCTGAAAGGTAGAGAGAGTGTGTGTGTGTGTTACTCACTCAGTCCTGACTTCGCAGCCTCATGGACTGTAGCCCGCCAGGGGCCTCCATCCATGGAATGCTCCGGGCAGGAACCCTGGATGGGTAGCCATTCTCTTCTCCCGGGGATTTTCCTAGCCTAGAGATCAAACTTGGGTCTCCTGCACTGCAGGCAGATTCTTGATTGTTTGAGCCATCAAGGAAGCCCGAAGGTAGAATATATAACTCGAAAGTTCTTCATGACCTAAAGGCATACTTGTAAGTTGCTGCAAATTTTCTCAAATAGTATATTCAAATCCTAGAAAACGACTGTCACAAGGATAGTTTTTCTTCTGTGCATTTGGTTGCAAGCGTGAGACTCGGGAGTGTACCAGGAAATAGATGACACCCTCACATTAGAAAGAGCTTCCCTTGTGGCTCAGATGGTGAAAAATCTGCCTGCAGTGCAGGAGACCGGGGTTCAATCCCCAGGTTGGGAAGATCCCCTGAAGAAGGAAATGGCAACCCACTCCAGTATTGCCTGGAGAGTCCCATGGAGGAGCTGGTAGGCTACCGTCCATGGGGCACAAAGAGTCGGACACGACTGAGCAACCAACACTCTCACTCTCTGTCCAGTTAGAGAAGTTGGAGGAACTTTGGGCCTGGTTCCAAGGCTGGAGGGTGAACCCCAGGAGTGTGTGTTCCCACGGGCGTCAGGGAGGGGCAGCCACCCCCTCCACTCCGGGACCGGGGCAGGGCTGCCTTGGTCTGACGAGAGGCGCAGCTGGCCCGGGGCCTCCCCGCAGTGACGAGTGTGGACGGGACCCTGACCTCACTCCCTGCAGAACCCAGCGGCTGCCCACCATTGGCCAAACGCAGCCGGAATCCAGAGGTGGTCCATAGAAGTTGGTCTGTTACAGGGCCCGTGGGGAGACGGATGGCTGGGTCTGGTGGGCCTGTTGGAAGACCTAGCGGAGGCTGGCTGAGACCGAGCCGTTGAGAAGTTTTGACAGTGAAGGCTCAGCTGACTGACATGCCAGAAACGGAATCGCGGAACCGGCCAGGACTGAGGATTTTGTCAGCGTGTTAGCAAATAAGCCTAACACAAGGAAACAAAGATTTCATGGTGGGGAGGAAGAGGGACACATTATTGCTAACTTTCTACCTTGTCTTTAAAGTTTACCTGTGAAGTAAATTTATAAAGGACATCGAAATATATGACTCCCATTTTAAGTTCATTGAAGTCCCATTTAAGTTCATTAAGTGTCCCTCAGCCTTCTCTTATTTTTATTAGTAACCTCGCTGGGCGGGGTGAAGGCTGCGGACAGAACGCGCCGCATCTCGCACTGAGCCCTCCCTCCACCCTAGACCTGTCGATCTGAATCGTCACCGCTAACGTTTTTTTTTTTAAGTTGGAGTGTAATCCTGTGACAATGTTAGTTTCTGCTTGCAACAAAGTGAGTCAGTTGTATGTACGCATGTGTCCCCCTTCTGAGCCTCCCTCGAACAAACCCCTGCCCCGCCCCCCACTGTTCTCCTTTTGACAGGAATCCTGATTTTTATGTACAGTCACTATTTTTAGAAAATGCTGCCTTTTTTTTTTTTTTTTTTTTAAAGCAATGCAGGCTAAACAAAAGATATTTGTGGAATAAAATGGACCAGCAGGCTGCCAGTTTGCAAACACACACAATATGCTACATCCTATCCAGGCCTTGATAGGAAGCAAAGAACAGGTCATTTGGTCTGCAATGTGCGTCTTAGGAGCTTGTGCCGCGGACTTTAGTTTTTAAATACATCTCAAGCCTATCCATTTCTTTCTATCTCCACAGCCACCAGTAGACTTGTCCAAGCGATAAGAGCTCTACTCAAAACCCTGACTCACGGGGCGATGGGGAGTTCAGGGCTGCTGGAGAGGGGCGTTTTGACAGCTGGAAGCCAGGGGCAGTCTCCGAGGGGCTTTGAACAGAAAGGTGGCGTATATGATTGGAACGGGATTTTAGAATAACTGGGCAGTTGTTCGGTGGTTTTCTGCAAAGTCATGGAGGAAGGGTTGCTGGGTGTTACTGCACTTTCTTTGGCACGTGGATCCAGTTGGCAGGGGAAGACCAGGAAGCCGGACCTGGAGAGAAGGTGAGGGCTGCCAGCCTTGACAGTGGCTGGGGAGGTGATGGAGCCAGAGAGAACGTGGCCGAGGACAGCCTGCAACAGCATTTGTTTCTCAGTTAAAATTTTTTTCTTCAATGTTGCTTGCTACAATAAAATGGAGATCTCACATGAGGATCCACAGTTTGGCAACAGAAACATTCCAGTCGCACCTGTAGCCGCTCACCATCAGATGGGGCGGGGGTCCTGCTAGCCTGCCCCCCCTCATTTGCATAGTTCGGGGTCCTGCTCGCGCTAGACTCTGCAACGCCCCCTCTCAAGAGCGCACACCCCACGGGGAAGCCTGTGCGACCCCCGGGAAGCCCGTGGAATGGCTAACAAAGGCGGCAAAGTTGGCGGTGTCTGGCTTATCCTGCGGGGAGGGGAGGAGAAAGTCAGGAGGCTGGCTTTGAGCCCTTGGAGTTGCCAACCTGCACATGTGCCCTTGGCAGTTGGAAAGGTGAGTTGGGACCTTTTTTCCCCGGGGTCAGAGGGGCAGCAAAGTCCCCGGTGCTGCTGCCTCCTAGGAGAGGTGGGGCCGCCCGAGGTAGGGAGCTGGCAGCCGAGGTGGGCCTGGGAGTGCCTGCCTGGCAGCGACCTGCTCTGCGTCCTGGGAGGCAGCGGGGCTCAGGGGACCCAGGTCCTGGCACGGAGGCACAGTCTGCACTTGAGCCCCTGCTTCCCAGGTCCCCGTGAGCCCGGGGCAGGCCGAGCCCCTGCTTCCCGGGTCCCCATGAGCCCGGGGCAGGCCGAGCCCCTGCTTCCCGGGTCCCCGTGAGCCCGGGGCAGTCTGAGCCCCTGCTTCCCGGGTTGCTGAGTCATGGCCGACTCTTTGCGACCCGTGGACTGTGGCCCACCAGTCTCCTCCGTCCATGGGATTCTCCAGGCAAGAACACTGGAGCGGGTTGCCATTTCCTTCTCTGGGGGATCTTCCCGTCCCAGGGATGGAACCTGTGTCTCCTGCTTTGGCAGGCGGATTCTTTACCACTGAGTCACCTGGGAAGACCCCCATGTAGGACTGTGGACATTGTTTTAGGGCAGTTTTCATCCTAGAGAAGTGCTTCTAGTTACGGTTACTGGGGATTTTGTTAAAACGCAGGTTCTGGTTCAGTGCGTTCAGGCTGAGGCCTGGAACTCTGCATTTCTAACAAACTTCTAGAGTGTTCTGCTATTGCTGGTCGGTGGGCCACACACTGGTCAGCCTAGATGGCTTGTCGTGGAAGAGAAGAGTGCTTAGAATTCAGGTGGGAGGAAAAAGAACCAGGAGAGGAGGCAGAGGCTGCGGTGTGAGGGGTGCAGAGTATGACTGCTCTCACGGATGGAAAGTTTTCTGCAGGACTAAATCCTGAAAAATAATTTTCTCCATTAGGCATGATGTTGAGCATGTGAAGGATAGAATAGGTGCCTTCAGCAACTATTTATAGAAACTGGGGGTGGAACTCAGTGGTTTAACAAGCCTTCCAGGTGGTTGTGGTTCAGTTAAAGATCCCTAGGTTCAAGTGATTGTGGCTGTGTGGGCAGGAAGAACCGCCCCCCCCAAGGCCAGCAGAGACTTCTCGGTCCCTGGCTTCAGTGGGGGGAGCACCCAAGAAGAGACTGACCCGTCTTGCCTGGGGGGCTGGCGGCTGGGGCGTCCGGCTTGCTGGTCGGTGGCAAACAGCGTATAAAAGACTAAGCAGTGGGTCATGGAGATGTGCAGGCAGAAGTGAGAAGTATCTTTACAAGAAAGTGAACGGTGGAGGGAAGGTGGTAGACTGTCCTTTGATGTGCAGCCAGAAGGGCCGTTTTGGGTTTGCTTTTGTTTTCGAAGATCAGGGAATATATGAGTCCATGTAGGAGTAGATGGGGAGGAGTCCAGGAGAGAAAGTGATGAAAAACCCAAGGAACAAGAGACGAGGACGCTCAGCAAGGGAAGGGTCCGTGCAAGCATTGGGCTTCTCCGAACAGTAAACTGGGAAGATGTGTGGTGCAGTTCATGTTTATGCAAGCTCTTCCTGGAGGAATAAATGATGGAAAAAAATCAGAATGGTGATTAATTCTGGAGAGGAAGAAAGATATGGTGGGGGGTGGGGGTGGGAGACCAACCCAGGAAGCTGGTCATGGGTTGGTTTGTTTAGTTGCTAAGTCATGTCTGACTCTTTGGGACCCAGGGAATGTAGCCTGCCAGGCTCCTCTGTCCATGAGATTTCCCAGGCAAAAATACTGGAGTAGATTGCCATTTCCTTCTCTAGGGGATCTTCCCGACCCTGGGCTCAAACCTGAGACTCTTGTATTACAGGCAGAGTCTTTATCACTGAGCCACCTGGGCACATAGCCATTTCCTTCAGTGCGTTATATTCAGTATGAATCCTTTGTGAAATCATTCACAATAGCAAGCTTTTATAAAATTCTCTTAGTTCTGGCAAAGACCAAATAGAAGTGTGTGTTGTAAGGTTGTTGGAAGTGAAGTGAAAGTCGCCCAGTCGTGTCTGACTCTTGGAATTCTCCAGGTCAGAATACTGGAGTGGGTGGCCTTTCCCTTCTCCAGGAGATCTTTGCAACCCAGGCCTCCCGCATTGCAGGGGGATTCTTTACCAGCTGAGCCACCAGGGAAGGCCTTGCAGGGTTGTTACTGATACTTGACTCTATCACTTTCAGCATTTTCACGTGTCATTTGACATAAAGCAGAGTAGTGTAACTCTCGATTTTAAAAGGTAAAAAATAGTTTGACAACTAAAGCCTCAGTTCTTTATTAAAGATCACATGTGTACGGATACACAGACACACATGCTCACATGTGCTAGACAGAACTTAAAGTCTGGCTTAAAGATCTGGTATAAGGATTTTGGAGAAGGGTGATTAGGGTGGGTTGGTTTATAGGTGTTTTCCACTGATTAATTTTCTGGTAGAGCCTGCATTCTGATCTCTGAGAATAATTGTGATACCAAGAACCAGTACTGGGGGCTTATGTGTTGGTGCTGTTCTGAAGGCTTTTTCTGTATTGAATCTTTTCTCACAGTAACGCTGTAGATTCTAGTATCACTTCTCATGGTACAGATGTGGTAAAAGGTTTATGAAGATTAAGCAATTTGCCCCAGGTACTATAGCTTAGTGAGCAAACGGGCTGTTAATCAACGTACAGACTGTACTTCTGAGATTTCTTTGGTGATTTTGTGTCCTTTTACTGATGAAAAAGAATTTCAGAATGTGTGTGTGTGTGTGTGTGTGCATATAAGATATAAAGATTAAAAAGAGGGAAGGGACTTCCTGGTGGTCCAGTGGCTAAGACGCCGTGCTCCCAGTGCAGGGAGCCTGTGTTCGATCCTTGGTCGGAGAACTCAGTCCCAAGTGCTGCAACTAAGACCCAGCACAGCCAAATAAAAAATTATTTAAAAAGAGAGAGGGAAGAGAGAAAGGGTGGAAAGGAGTAAAAAAGAAAAAAATACATTGGCACAGAGTCCACACATTAGGTTAACACATTCGAGATTCCGGTGGTTAAGGCAAAGAAAGAAAATGAAGTGAAATAACCACATTAGAAAGAGTGATATACATCAGGAGAATGGAAAAAAAAAAAGTTTCTCAGACGATTAAACCCTGAAAAAAATGTTCCCTATTGACTTTGAGCAATGCAATAGATGTTAACTTCAACAGCGATTCAGAACAAATGCAGGAGCAAAATTCACAAGGCCAACTCTCATAGCAACTTAACAGTTAACCTCAATCCAGTGGAAGGGAGTCTGGGAGAGGCTGTTGATAACCAGCCAACATCCGTATAGCTGGCACAGCGTGAGCACTTGATATATACCAAGCAGTCCTTCTGACCCTCTAAGGAACAGGCTATTATCACTGTCTCCATTTTACAGATGAGAAAATGGAGGCCCAGGGAAATTAAATGCCCTGCTGGAGGTTCCCCCGCCTTTAGTGAAGGAGCCAAGACTCAAATCCAAGCAGTGGGGCTTCAGTCTCTGTACCTAGCCCCTCGAGTGCAGTACTGATATGTAAGTGTATAATCTTGGAGCAGTCCCTGTTGATCCAAGGACACATGTAGGTCATTTCACATTGGGTAGGAATTAGAGAGCAGCGTGGTGACGGCCTTGGCCTGTGAGCCATCAGAAGGACCCCTTTACTGGGGACCCGTTCCATGCCATCCTGTGAGATGAAGGGAGGTCCGTGGTTATGCCTGTAGAACATCTGCCATCTCGAACTTGGCCAGTGTGCACGGGAACATTGGGTGTGTGGGGAAGGGTCACTGTTGTTGGAAAGGAACAGTGAATAATGGTCGTAATTTCTCATTTATTTTGTAATAATATATACGACATTCACAATTGTGTCACAGTTTGGAATAACACTGGAATTGTTGGTAGAGTTTGTCTGGTAGATGTCAACAAAACTCATGAGGACACAGATGTCGATAAGCAGATGCGTTAGGAAATGGAATTAAACCTTCCTGAGGAAGTGATGGCAGTGAAGAACAATTGTCCTGAAGAGCACTTGGACTTAATTAATAATCTACTAATTATCTTGAAAGTGATAAGTGAAAGGTTAGTCACTCAGCTGTGTCTAATTCCATGTGACCCCATGGACTGTAGCCCGCCAGGCTCCTCTGTCCACGGGATGCTCCAGGTAAGAACACTGGAGTGGGTTGCCATCCTCTTCTCCAGGGGATCTTCCTGACCCAGGGAGTGAACCTGGGTGTCCTGCATTATAAGCATACGCTTAACCATCTGAGTCACCAGGAAAGCCTAATTATCTTAAATCAGCTCAAACTTCTGAAGTCCAAATTACAGCAGCTGGCAATGGTGAAAACAACTGTAATTAAATGAGCCCCCAGATCTGATGAGACGTGTCCACGATGCCTGGATTTGGCCACTTCTCCATCGTGGTCTCCGCCTTGGTCCAGTGGCCGTGATGGGTCATGTGGGCTCTTGCTCATTTCTTCTAATGAGCCTCACTGTCTCCATTCTTTCTGATACACCCCCCCTTCTATCCATATTTTACCCCAGTAGCCAGATACATTTTTCAGATTACATATCTGATTCCCCTCCCTTCAAAAAAAAAAAAAGAGAGAATATTCTCTTGGAGAGCGTAGTGGAAAAGAAAACCCCTCTCATGGCCGGCGTAGTGTCCACCCTGCCTGCTTCTCCACAGCCCTGGCCTCTCTGCGTGAGCCACACTGGCCTTGTTCCCGTTCCCCAGGCCTGTCATGCTCCTTTCAGTCGCAGAACCCGTACTTCCTGCAGATCACATCCCCCTGTCGCCTTCGCAGCCCACCCCTTCTCCTGTGCAGCACGTGTGGCTGAAACACTGGTCTTAGTGGCTCTCTGTACAATTGTTGGTGTGGCTCCCTCGTTAGATGAAGTCAGGGGCCATGCTGACCTTGTATTCTCAGCCCGACTCACCAGGCAACCTGGCATACCCTCAGTCTTTATCATGGCCCAGCAACTCCACTCCTCGGGAGGGAGTCAATAGACAGGAGAGGTTGTGTCCATAAAAAGACATGAGCAGAAATGCTCATAGTGACTTTAATAGCCAAACCTTGGCAGCAGCCCAATTGCCATCAACAGAAAGATGGATACGTAAACTGCGGTCTCTTCAGATTAACACAATGAAATACTACACAGCAATAAAAAAGAGCAAATGACTATGACATGCAAGGAAATGGGTGAATCTCACAGACACAGTGTTCTGTGAGAGAAGGCAGACACAAAACTGTATTTTTTGTGACTACTCTTATAGGAGGTTTAGCAATAAGGGAAGTCGCCTGTTAGAGAAGGAGAATGGTTAGGGACGTTGGCTTAACCACGGGCACCCTAGAGCCCTTGACAAGCCTCGACTCACACATAATCTGTAAGCCCTGTGACGCCGATTCTTTCTGGATCCCGTTTGTCAGATGAGGGAAGCTCTGTGAGGAGTGTCGACTTAAAAAATAGTCACCAGCTGAAAGCAGAGTGATGTTTTACCTGGTGGGGCTTTTAAGACTTCAAGCCTAGGAGACATTATCTCAAGGGACCCTGAGAGCACTGTTCCCAGGAGTTAGAGGGAGAGTCAGCTTACAGAGAAATCTGCAGCAAGGGGCAGGCAGTCTGCACATTGAAAGAGTATCGTTAATTAAAGAAAAGCAGTTATCTCAAGGAACTTAGCGCTTTTCCATGAGTGCTAAGTTGCTCAGTCGTGTCCGACTCTTTGTGACCCCGTGGACTGAAGCCCACCAGGCTCCTCTGTCCATGGGGTTCTCCAGGCCGGGATCCTGGAGGGGGCCGCCGTGCCCTCCTCCAGGGGTCGGAGCCCTGTCCCCTAGTCTCCTATGTTGGCAGGTGAGTCCTTCAGCACCGGCACGGCGGGAAGATGCCAGCTGGGGCTTCCTGAGATCTCTCCTTTCATAGGCACCTCGCCTGTCTGGGGCCAGAGTCCTGTTTTACATCCGGAGCTTCCTTTCCTCTGGGCTCACCGGAGGGAATGGCTACCGCCTGATGACAGTAGGATGGCCGGCTGTCTTCTCCATCCAGAGCACCCTCGGGTCTCACCGTCTGATGACTGTAGGATGGCTGGCTGTCTTCTCCCTCCTGAGCGCCCTCGGGGCTCACCGTCTGAGGACCGTAGGGTGGCCGGCTGTCTTCTCCATCCAGAGCACCCTAGGGTCTCACCGTCTGATGACCGTAGGGTGGCTGGCTGTCTTCTCCCTCCTGAGCGCCCTCGGGTCTCACCGTCTGATGACTGTAGGATGGCCGGCTGTCTTCTCCATCCAGAGCACCCTCGGGGCTCACCGTCTGATGACTGTAGGATGGCTGGCTGTCTTCTCCCTCCTGAGCGCCCTCGGGTCTCACCGTCTGATGACTGTAGGATGGCCGGCTGTTTTCTCCATCCAGAGCACCCTCGGGGCTCACCGTCTGATGACTGTAGGATGGCTGGCTGTCTTCTCCCTCCTGAGCGCCCTCGGGGCTCACCGTCTGAGGACCGTAGGGTGGCCGGCTGTCTTCTCCATCCAGAGCGCCCTCGGGGCTCACCGTCTGATGACCGTAGGATGGCTGGCTGTCTTCTCCATCCAGAGCGCCCTCGGGTCTCACCGTCTGATGACTGTAGGATGGCTGGCTGTCTTCTCCATCCAGAGCGCCCTCGGGTCTCACCGTCTGATGACCGTAGGGTGGCCGGCTGTCTTCTCCATCCAGAGCGCCCTCGGGGCTCACCGTCTGATGACCGTAGGATGGCTGGCTGTCTTCTCCATCCAGAGCGCCCTCGGGTCTCACCGTCTGATGACTGTAGGATGGCCGGCTGTCTTCTCCATCCAGAGCGCCCTCGGGTCTCACCGTCTGATGACTGTAGGATGGCCGGCTGTCTTCTCCATCCAGAGCGCCCTCGGGGCTCACCATCTGAGGACCGTAGGGTGGCTGGCTGTCTTCTCCATCCAGAGCGCCCTCGGGTCTCACCGTCTGATGACTGTAGGATGGCCGGCTGTCTTCTCCATCCAGAGCGCCCTCGGGGCTCACCGTCTGATGACCGTAGGATGGCTGGCTGTCTTCTCCATCCAGAGCGCCCTCGGGTCTCACCGTCTGATGACTGTAGGATGGCCGGCTGTCTTCTCCATCCAGAGCGCCCTCGGGTCTCACCGTCTGATGACTGTAGGATGGCCGGCTGTTTTCTCCATCCAGAGCACCCTCGGGGCTCACCGTCTGATGACTGTAGGATGGCTGGCTGTCTTCTCCCTCCTGAGCGCCCTCGGGTCTCACCGTCTGATGACCGTAGGATGGCTGGCTGTCTTCTCCATCCAGAGCGCCCTCGGGTCTCACCGTCTGATGACTGTAGGATGGCCGGCTGTCTTCTCCATCCAGAGCGCCCTCGGGTCTCACCGTCTGATGACTGTAGGATGGCTGGCTGTCTTCTCCATCCAGAGCACCCTCGGGTCTCACCGTCTGATGACTGTAGGATGGCCGGCTGTCTTCTCCATCCAGAGCGCCCTCGGGTCTCACCGTCTGATGACTGTAGGATGGCTGGCTGTCTTCTCCATCCAGAGCGCCCTCGGGGCTCACCATCTGAGGACCGTAGGGTGGCCGGCTGTCTTCTCCATCCAGAGCACCCTCGGGTCTCACCGTCTGATGACCGTAGGGTGGCTGGCTGTCTTCTCCCTCCTGAGCGCCCTCGGGTCTCACCGTCTGATGACTGTAGGATGGCCGGCTGTCTTCTCCCTCCTGCGCGCCCTCAGGGCTCACCGTCTGATGACCGTAGGGTGGCTGGCTGTCTTCTCCCTCCTGAGCGCCCTCGGGTCTCACCGTCTGATGACTGTAGGATGGCCGGCTGTCTTCTCCCTCCTGAGCGCCCTCGGGGCTCACCATCTGAGGACCGTAGGATGGCCGGCTGTCTTCTCCATCCAGAGCACCCTCGGGTCTCACCGTCTGATGACTGTAGGATGGCTGGCTGTCTTCTCCATCCAGAGCACCCTCGGGTCTCACCGTCTGATGACTGTAGGGTGGCCGGCTGTCTTCTCCCTCCTCCGCGCCCTCAGGTCTCACCGTCTGATGACTGTAGGATGGCCGGCTGTCTTCTCCCTCCTGCGCGCCCTCGGGGCTCACCGTCTGATGACCGTAGGGTGGCTGGCTGTCTTCTCCATCCAGAGCGCCCTCAGGGCTCACCGTCTGATGACTGTAGGATGGCCGGCTGTCTTCTCCATCCAGAGCACCCTCGGGTCTCACCGTCTGATGACCGTAGGGTGGCCGGCTGTCTTCTCCATCCAGAGCGCCCTCAGGGCTCACCGTCTGATGACTGTAGGATGGCCAGCTGTCTTCTCCCTCCTCCGCGCCCTCGGGGCTCACTGGCTCTCTCCAGAGCGGCGTGTGCCTGTGGCGTTCTTGTTTACTCCGTTTCCCAGGAGGGACGCCGGTCAGGACCACGCTTCTGCTAAGTGCGGAGTCCCTGCTCCTCCCGGTGACCCTGTTCTGTCCTAAAGATTGTATTAGCTGCTGCCCAAGAACAAGCCGCTGGGGCTGGGAGGCCAAAAGGTTGCAAACACCAAGCGTTCCCCGCCCGGCCCGAGGTTCCACAGCGCTCAATACTCCTGTGATTCGTCCTGTGGGAAAGGGAGGCTCAGAGCGGCCGCTCAAGGCCGTGGAGCTGCGTACGTAGCAGTGCGTTGTGCAGTTTTGGCTGAATGCTGCTGAGGGTTGGTTGTAAGCGACTTCCATGGCTTCCCTGAACCACAGGGCTCGTGTATGATTTTCATGGTCGTTGAGCAATTTTGCCTTCCTGAACCCTTACCTCCGCAAGATAAATACGATAAAATATAGTTTATGATTGCCTTGGCATAAAGACAAATGTAGCTCAGGCTGGATTAGTACATTCAGTATTTTTTTTTTCTTTCTGATTTTGAAAGAATTGAAAACGTTTTCGTGGGCTCCTAAGTTACCACCTGGGCCCCAGGCAGTATGTCCACTGGGCCTAATGAGCTTGGATTGTCAGTGCCAGTGATGAAGATGGTGGGTTTCTCTGGGTGAGTAAGGGAGAAAAATGCATTTGAAGGCAGAATTCTTTTTGGATGGGAAGAGATCCTACTTTTTTAAAAAAATTGCCATACTTACTATAAAAGATTTAGTCATTAGCATGAAATGACATTTGAGTTCAATTGATAGTGAAAACTTGATGTAATGAAAAAGCAGAAAACGATCTTTAAAAAAAGAGACCACAGTTTACAGAAATGGTGTTTTGTATCATTTTATCTGATTTGGAATGGGGTGGGGAGAAGGAATTGATGAAATGCTATAAAATGCTGGTGTTTAAATAGGACTCGATGTAAATGAGTCATGCTTTCAGCCTTTCAAAATATATGATCCTAGTTTCAGGTTAAATAATAATTTATTGGAGCCAACATAAATACATGGAGGCTGATAGCATCAAGTATTACTCAGAGCACAGGTTTCCCTGAAAGTTTTATATTACCTATTTGCCTTGAGTCTGAACCATTCTAGAAGGCCTTTGAAAAACCACAGAAGGAAGAAAAGAAATCCCTCAGGCAACTTAGATGGTTTCTGTCCAGGGGATTTGAGTAGCTCTTAGCTAGTAACTGCTGTTTGTAACTGTTTATGGAGGTCTTTAAAAGCACACACACACATAGGAATGGGGAACTAAAGTAACAGAATGCACCAGCTCTGGCTTTTACACAACAGGGTCCTGACGCATCCTCGTTCTTTGCAGTTACTGATGGCCGTGCGCCGGCAGGACAAGGGGTAAGTGTAAAGATGGGTGAATTTGGTGTTACAGCTGCCATTAACACAAAACCAAGATGGTACAAAGGCAATAACATACCTTCCAGCTCCGCCAAGAGTGGTGGGTGTAGGGACTCTAAGGACCAAGTCCTGGGAGAAGAGATGAACATGAGCCCAACAGGAAGGCCGTTGAGAAGGCCCAGCAAATGGGTTAAGCCTCCACGCAATTGTCCCATGCTTTTGGCCCTCGTGGTGATGAGTGAGGTAATCTCACCCCGAACCAAGGTGTGTTCTGACCGGAAACGCTGGGCCTGGGTCTCCCACAGATGAACACGTGGAAGAGTCGCTGCTCTGTTTAGAGGTGGCAGAACTGGCTCATTCCCCATGGTTTACCATCTCCTCAGCCATCAAGTCACTCAGGCTTTTGTGGAAGAGGGATTTCTAGCTGCCTTGCTGGGCTAACACTGTCATTGTCAGAACGGTCGGGAGGTGGGGAGGTGTCTGTGACAGTTGAGGACGCGCCCCGTGCGGAGGAAGACATGACTCTCGGCTTCAGCCAGCTGGCGCCATGTTGGAATTTGGGCAAGGGTTGTGAAGTGTCTGATGGTCCAAAAACAGAGAGCCAGAAATCGAATTTCTTTCAGTGTGAGATCTTCCTATTTAAAATGTTTCCAGATCATTGGTAAATTTAAAAGCCAGTCCCTTGGACAGCAAGAAGATCAAACCAGTCAATCCTAAAAGAAATCAACCCTGAATACTCATTGGAAGGACTCATGCTGAAGCTGAAGCTCCAATACTTTAGCCACCTGATGCAAAGAGCTGACTCATTGGAAAAGACCCTGATGCTGGGAAAGATTGAGGGCAGGAGGAGAAGGGGACGACAGAGGATGAGATGGTTGGATGGCATCACTGACTCAATGGACATGAATTTGAGCAAACGTTGGGAGACAGTGGGCTTCCCTGATAGCTCAGTTGGTAAAGAATCAGCCTGCAATGCAGGAGACCCTGGTTCGATCCCTGGGTCAGGAAGATCTGCTGGAGAAGAGACAGGCTACCCTCTTCAGTGTTCTTAGGCGTCCCTGTGGCTCAGCTGGTACAAAATCCGCCTGCAATGTGGGAGACCTGGGTTTGATCCCTGGGTTGAAAAGATCCCGTGGAGAAGGGAAAGGCTATCCACTCCAGTATTCTGGCTTGGAGAAGTCCATAGACTGTATATCTATGGGGTTGCAAAGAGCTGGACATGACAGTGACCTTCATGTCACATTGGGAGGTAGTGGAGGACAGGGAAGCCTGGTATGCTGCCATCTGCAGGCTGCAAAGAGTTGGACGTGACTAAGCAACTAAACAACAGCAAAGAACAGAACAATAAGGCACAAACAACCATCGTCTACAAACCCCAGTTCAGAGGCTGTCAGCTTGTGGCCAATCCCTAGGGGAATGGAAACATCAGTGGGGCCTCGTGAGGACTGACATAAGCCCTTCAATTAATAGCAGAAAGGAAAAATCTCATCTTTCCTTTGGAGGTTTACACTCCAAAGTTTGAACATTCTTCAACAATGTGTTCCCTTTCTTCAACCCGAAGAAAATGTTAGTAAATGTAAATGGCAGGGATATTTTTTACAATGCGGCTAAATTATTTAAATGTGGTTTTAGTCTCTGCCTTAGTTTCTATGATGGGTTAAAAGTGATTTCGCATTGTTAAAAAAAATGACATTTCTTCAGTAGATGAAAAACCAGTACTGGACAGAGATTTAAAAAAAAAAAAATGGTCAAGAAAACATCTAAAAGATCTCGAATACCACCGGAGAGCGTTCGCCAGCAAGTCAATAAAGCTAAAAGGTTATTAACCTCGGGACAGCGTTGCTGTTGTGATCCCAGGAAACCATCTGCCATGCACCACTTTTTTATTGACACTTCAGGGTAAACTAATAAAACTCTCCATTTCAATTAAATTTTGGAAACTCATGTTCCTTCTTTCTCAAATGCTGCAAACGGGCACAGAAGTGCAGCAGACGCTGCTCCCCTCGAAGCTCACCTCGCCTTCGGACCTGGAGCCAACGGCACTGGTGGTCTGTCCATCGCAGTCCTTGACCTGTGCCTGAGAGGTCTGTGTCGACGAGACGTGATGTTAACGGAAGCGGGGAAGGTTAGAACCTTTTTTGATTTTTGCAGGTGAGCTGGTAGAGCTGTTTTGAATTTAAATGCGGCTTTTGAGTATGTTTTTCTGTTTCTTTTCAAGACCTCCTAGAACTATAGGTTGAGTTGGAAGGGATTTTGGGAATTAAAATACAGCTTTTATGGAAAGGAGACTCGAGGTGCAGGATGGCTGACTCAGGGTCAGGGTCTGGGTCAGGGTCAGGGTCAGAGGGCA
Source organism: Dama dama (assembly GCF_033118175.1). Lineage (NCBI taxonomy): Eukaryota > Metazoa > Chordata > Mammalia > Artiodactyla > Cervidae > Dama > Dama dama. The sequence goes on from NC_083703.1 coordinate 81,296,459, forward strand.
AAATAAAAGCCACTTCAATTCCATGTCTGGTGCAGTGCTAAGTCACCTCAGTCCTGTCTGACTCTTTGGGAACCCATGCAATGTAGACCAGCGGGCTCCTCTGTCCTGGGATTCTCCAGGCAGGAACACTGGAGTGGGTTGCCACGCCCTCCTCCAGGGGATCTCCCTGAGCGGGATTGAAGCCCCGTCTCTGATTCTCCTGCACTGGCAGGCGGGCCCTTTGCCGTCGGCGCCTCCGGGGGTAGGCAGCCTTCCGAATCGTCTCCCAGTGCCGCGTGCCCCTGGCCATCAAGCGCTTGTGTAACCCTCTGATTTGAGTGTGGGCTGGACCAGTGACGTGCTTCTGAGGACAGAGTGCAGCTGAAGTGGCCGGATGCCGCCCGCGTGGCGTGGGGGCGTCACAGGCCACAGAAGGCCGCCTGCTGTTTCTCGCGGGCTCTCTGTCTCTTTCTTCCTCTGGCTCTCCTCACTTGCTTGCTCTTGATGAAGCCAGCTTAGCAGGCGAAGCATCGAGGGAGCTCACTCACAACCGCCAGTCAAGCCGGGGACTTCCCTGATGGTCCAGGGGCTGACTCCACGCGCCCAGGGCAGGGGCCTGGGTTTGATCCCTGCTCAGGGAACGAGCGCCCACGTGCAGAAACGAAGCTGGCAGCTGCCGTGCGCCACAGCTGAGACCCAGCACAGTCAAGTACACTTAAAAAACTATTAAATAACAGAATTTAAAAAGGTAAAATAAGAACCGAAGCCCTCAGGCCAGTGGCCCTGTAAGCCCTAAATCGTGCTAACACAAGTGGACCCAGCATCGGACCCTTCACCTGAGACCACCGATGCCTCGGCTGCAGCCTCATGAGGGGTGCTGAGCCAGAGGCTCCCAGACACGTGGTCAACCCCTGATCTAGGATCCGTGCTCGTCTCAGCTGCTCAGTTTTGGGGAAATTTGTCACACAGCAGTGGATAACGTGTATGGTATCCCAGGACTCTCGGCTGCTAGGCCACAGGTCTTAGGCCAGCTGGCTGACTTGCTTTATATTCTTCGTATGTGTTTTTTCAGTTGTCTTGTCCACATCTGCTATTGTCACTGGTGTTCAGTAATGTCTGAGAAGCAAAGGGGAGGGCGTCAGTCCTTATTCTCACAGAGTTTTGCTTCAGTAATAGAACCACATTTTTTTTAAGAAGCACATTTTAAAATGTTCCATCTTGGTAGGACACAAAGAGACTTCTGTAAAGACCAGTAAAGGCCAGTTTCTTTGCTGGGGAATGAACACAACAGTGCCTCCATTTCTGGGCCGCTGTAAGAAACCAGAGAAGTCAGCGGAAGCGGCACTTTTTGTGCCAGGATTGCGCTAACACTTTGTGGATGGTAACTTTTTAGTCCTCGCGGCTTGATGACGAAGGTGTAGCATCAGGCTCATTTTCACAGACAAGGAAACTGAGACACAGAGATGTTAAAAAAGGTCACACTGGTAGAAAATTGGGCAGAAAAATTCACATCTTGAGTGTTTGGGGTCCAGAGTCTGTATTTTAACTGCTTTACCCTCCTGTTCCTAGAGATAAATGAAGACTGATAGGATAACATACATGAAGTGCTCAGCGCAGTACCTGATATGTTTGAAATGCTCCCCATGTGGTTGCTATGGTGATGATTATCAAAGATATACTCCTGTTGCATTGGCAGGCAGCGGCAGATCCTGTATGCAGCAAAGGTTTTATGAGTTTTTGATGAAAGCTGACCCAAAGCACTCAAACCTTTTAGGATGTCTGTCAAGAGAAAGAGGCTAATATTTTTAAAATGTTTGCACCTGAAGGCATTAAGATACTTTTCTATTGAATGTGATCTAAAAAAAGCCCCAAATAACCAGCTACCAAATTTATCCTCTAACTGGTTTAAGCTAAAAAGAAAATTCATTGGTGCATAATAACCAACCTTCAGAGGCAGGCTGGGTCTGGGACTCACACGATGTCACTTGGGTTTATTCCCAATGCCGTCTTCTGCGCTAGCTTCTTCCTGAGACTCCAGGCAGCGGTGCCTGGCAACTCCAGTCCATGCTCTCTGTCTTCAGGGAGAAATGACCTCGGTGGGTCCATCCTGGTATCTTTTCAGGCTCAAGCCCCATGGGAGGATGAAAGCCTTCTTTGTAGCATCATGAGATACAGGTTCTCTCTGACGGGAGCCCCTCAGCTCACACACCCATCTCTGACCTGAGTCCAGGAGCCTTGGTGGGTTGACGGGCGAGGCTCGGGCCAAGGGCTCTGTGCTGGATGTGCGGGTAGATCCACACCCGGGTCCATGAACTGGGAGTGGGGGGAGGATCCTGTCCGGAGACTGGGCCTTTGGAGTCCACAGCCTGGCAGAGGATGCTCACTTCAAAGTGATGAAGCCTTGGAGTATCTCCAAATTCCACGTCCAGTCCATTTTATTTATGTATTTTTTTTTTAATCCGTCTTAGGCAGAGTAAATGGATGAAGCTTGTGTCGTTCTGATCCCTGCTTTTGTTCGGTGTACTTTCTTTTGCTCATTATCTTCAACAGTCAGCTTTCTTATACAGCTCTACATTTACTGTGTTATTTTAGCAAATCTTTTTTTTAATATGCAAAATAAAATTTCACTGCTTTTTCTGGGGTAGTGCCCACTGCAGACATGTAGACTTTGTAAGTGTCCCTCTGTTTTCTTGTTTTACCTTTTCAAGCATCTTATAGCTCTCTCTCCTCTTACATTTACACCTCATTTGGAACAAGAGAAAAATGAGATAAACTCATGGCATCAGAAGAAAGCAAGTACCTAGCAAATTGCATCCCTTTGGAGACCAATGCAGTGGATGACCACACTTTGGCATATTCATAGTTGAATCCTTTATATGGTTGACATGCCTTGGATATCATGTCAGGGATTCAGTTGGATCTTGTAGTAGTTATCTGCGGCCATGTAACAAATCACACTAAGACATAGCAGCTGGGAACAGCAAGTGTTGATTATCCCACAGTTTCTGAAGGTCGGGAAGCTGGGTGCAGCCCATTTGATTGAGTCTGGCTCAGTGTCTCCCACAAGACTGTTTAACCAAGACCTCTGCCCGGGGTGTGGTCATGGCAGGTTTGACAGGGGATGGGCCTGCTCCCAGCTCACTTATGTGGCCGCTGTCAGGCCTCGGAAGGTCTCCTCCACGCTCACTCACACGCCCCTGCACTGGTCTGCCTTTCAGCACAGGCTTCTCCCTGAGCAAACAGGGGAGCAGGGAAGGGTGGGGGAGGGACCCCCCTGGTGGTAGGTGCTTAGGGCTTCACCTCCAGGGCAGGGGTGCGGCTCCATCCCTGCTTGAGAGCTGGGCTCTCACGTGCCTGCCGCCAAAAACCAGAACATGGACAACAAAAGTGATATTGTAACAAGCTGAACAAAGACCTAAAAAATGGTCCACATTAAGAGAGCGAGGAGAGTATAGAAGATTTTGTAACGTCATCTCAGATGGGCGATGACCTCCCATCACTTTGTCCTGAGTTGTGTTCGTGAGAAGCAAGTTGGTGAGTCCAGCTCACCCTCGAGGGAGGGGATTTCCTGTGGGAGAAAATCCTGGAACCAGGAGGGTGGGCTCCCTGGCGGCCGTCTCAGAATGCTGCCAGCTCACTTCTCTGCAGGAGGACCGCACTGTAAGACAGTTTAATCGCGAAGGTGACCAGGGAACCTGACCTGTTAGGTAAGCTGTTGTTTAGTCCGTAAACGGTGTCTGGCTCTTTGTGACCTCATGGACTGTAGCTCACCAGGCTCCTCTGTCCATGGGATTTCCCAGGCAGGAATACTGGATTGGGTTGCCATTTCCTTCTCCAGGGGATCTTCCCAACCCAGGGATCGAACTCGTGTCTGCTGCATTGCAGGCAGATTCTTTACCACTGAGCCACCAAAAAGTGACGACTTTTATAAAGGTTTGATGTTGACTGTATGAGCATTAGCTTTTCAAAATGGGACTGACATTTTTTTTCTGTCTAGTGAACCATACTGACCCACTTTGGGTTAAAAAAAAAAGTACTAGGGAAATTATTGGCTCATTTGAAAAGATTTTTTAGTATTTGGTGACTCCTAGGCACAAGAGACGCAGGTCCAATCCCTGGGTCAGGAAGATCCACTGTAGTAGGAAATGGCAACCCACTCCGGTATTCTTGCCTGGGGAATTACATGGATCGAGGAGCCTTGCAGGCTTACAGTCCAGGGGGTCCCAAAGAATCGGACATGACTGAGCACACACATACACAGTTATAATTTGGGAGTAGGAAAAAAAAGAGACCACTGTGGATTCTCTACTGAAGAAATGACTTTCAATTTCCCAAGATTCACTTTATAGCTTTGTACAAATAAAGTCTCTTGAAACAAAGCTGAAAGGAAGCAACTGGGAATGTCTGAACAAATTAACAAAGGCTGTAGCATTTGAGAAAAACTGTTGTGTTTAGTATTATAGAAAGTGGGGTTATAGAGGTAAAAAATACTGTATAGATGGCCCGATCCACGGCCACTGTACCATTTTTCACTTTGGCATATTAACACACTTTTGATTCTATTCAAAGCCTGACTTTTCTAGGAAAAGAAGGGGTAGGAGCAACCAGAGAGTTATTCATTCTTCTTTACACTTAAGAGTCAAAGAAAATGTGTTCCTCTTTCTAAAGATGTGTGTGTGTGTGTATGGGGGGGGGGGTGTGTGTGTGTGCACACTTTCTTTTGACTGAGGTTACTTATAAGGCACATGGAAATAATGGAATTAAATTTCCTCCTTTTCTTAAGCTATACACCTTTATAAAGGTTGCTAGAAATGTCATAACTACTTTGTTTCCTGAAAAGTAATTTTCCTGTCAGTCTGGTCTGTTCCTTGGAGATACCCTATTATTAGCCTGTGATGATTTCTTTAAAGTGCATCAAAGGATATGCTTCAGTGTGCTTTTGTCATTTCACTGCCTTACGGTGAATTTTTCACTAACTTCAAGGGCTTGTTTCTAAGTCACTAATTATTCATAAAGATGGTGAAATTGCTTTATTTTATCCTCCAAATGAAATGCATTAAAGTTTAAGGAGAACCCTTAACAGAGCTTAAAATGCCAAAAGGAGCCTTGGAAATGGAAAGTCAGCCCCAGCTGAAAAGTGAAATGAAAAGAAGGAAGAGGTGGGGGAGGGGGGAGGAAGACGGGGCTGGGGGAGGGGTGGGGAGGGGCCGGGCTGCTTAGAAACGGTGACACGTGAGGCCTGCAGGGAAGTCGGAAGAAGGAAAAAGCTACAGAGATGCTGTGGCTGAACATTCATCATTCACTGAGCGTTATCATCAGTGATCACACAGTGCATTCACCAGCAAGCCCAGAAATGAACAGTCAGGTGGGCAACAGGGGTTGTCATGCTCTTAAAACAGAACATCTGAATCGTCACTTTCTTCAGCATGTCTTTAATACCAGGAAGAACACTGCCTAAGAAGGAGAGATGATTGTGAGGAAGAATAATCTAATGTTACAGTTGAACATCAAGAACTAATTGGCTCGAGCTCACAAAATGCAATCATGTTTTACTGTATTTTCTAGTTATTCAAGGTTCAGCAGATTCTTCTAAACAACAATTTAAACAGAATGGGCATGCATTCTGTTACACAGTTAATGTAATTGATTTAGAATCCGTAAGAAAGCCCAGTTTCCCCTTTTTTGTGTGAGACATGTTGATGTAAGACCAACAGCGGTAACTGATCATCTCTTTGGAGGACAGAAGTGACCTGATGAGAGAGGAAACAGATTAGGAGAGAGTGGGAAAAAATACAAAACTCGATCTGTACCTAAACATCTACTTCTGAGATTTAATTTATTATCTTCAAGATTTATTTTCCCCAAGAGGTCATCTTCAAGGACAGAATTCATTCAAATTCAGAACACATACACATACAAAAATCAGTATGTATACCACGGACCTGAGTACCTCTGTAAAATAAACAAGAAACATAGAGCTATTAACAAGTAAGATGAAGCAAGAATTACAGACACAAAAGTGTCATCCTCTTTTTAAAATGTTTACACTGAGTTTTCTTAAGCATGAAAACCTTGGTGCCATTTGTCTAATTGGATATTGAGGAATGCAATGACTTCTTAAAGAATACATTAATTCACCGAAAACTGGAAGTCATTTGTAATTATGACGAGTAGGCTTCTCTGCCTCCTTTGAGAACTGATGCTGAGCTTGCTGGTGCAATTCCTCCTTGCACGCATCTTCATCTCTCTTTTAAATCTCCTTCATTATCGGCTATTTATTTTGCTAAAGGTAATCACTGCCTTATTAACCACCGCTTGACTACAGTGGGATTTGAAAGAAGCTTATCCGGATGGTAAAACCACGCCTTGCAGGTAGTGGCTCAGACTTCGACCACTCCAGCTTTTTCTTTCCCCCTTGATTCTGCAAGAGCTGCCCTGTACTCTTGAAATGGTCCAGGTGCCCTTGAAAAGAAGGTGTTTTCTGCATCCCTGGGAGGAGGGTTCTAATACGTCAATTAGGGTCCATGGGTTGGTTTTCTGCTGACTTACTCTATTCATTTTTGAGAGAGGGGGTATTGGAATCTCTGACTATGATTATGGATTTATTTCTTCTTTCAACTCTATCAGTTTTGCTTCATGTATTTTGAACCTCTGGTACTAGGTGCATAAATATTTAGAATATTTAGGTTGAAGGTCAGCTCCCCATTCAGAGCCAAATTCCAGGTTGTATATTATATTACCCGCTTCTGTTCCAAGAACCCTAGTAGATTCCTGAAACTGTGGATAGTACCAAAACCCATACACACTATGTTTTTTCCTATCTATACATACCTATGATAAAGTCTGATTTATAACTTAGGCACAGTAAGAGATTATCTGCAATAACTAATAATAAAATAGAGCAATTATAACAACACACTGGAATAAAGAAGGCTGAGTGCCAAAGAATTGATACCTTTGAATTGTGTTGCTAGAGAAGACTCTTGAGAGTCCCTTGGACTACAAGGAGATCAAACTAGTCCATCCTAAAGGAAATCAACTCTGAATTTCATTGGAAGGACTATTGCTGAAGCTGAAGCTCTAATACTTTGGCCACCGGATGCAGAGAGCTGACTTGGAGAAGACCCTGATGCTGGGAATTATTGAAGGCGAATGGAGAAGGGGGCGGCAGAGGATGAGATGATTGGATAGTATCACTGATTCAATGGACATGAGTTTGAGCAAACTCTGGGAGATAGTGGAGGACAGATGAGGCTGGTGTGCTGTGGTCCACGGGGTCACAAAGAGTGGGACAGGACTTGGCGACTGGACCACGACAGCAACAACTACTGGAATGAAAGCGATGTGACTGTAGTCTGTCACTCAGAATATCTCGTTGTACAAATGTCAGGCCTTTTCCACCTTTCCTCAGCACTTACCACACGCTGTGGCTGTCACTTTTGCAGGTGGAGGGGCAACAGCAAAATTAGCATGAATTCCTCTTTCCTTCACAACTTCATGGATAGCACATTTGTTCTGTCTGCAGAAGTAACCAAGAAACACTCTATAACAGAAATAGAAAAGTGCGTTGTTTGAGTCAAACTGAGTACTATTGTTGTAGCCCCGCGTTCCGGGAAACAAACTCACTCAGAAGGATGATGCAGATAGTGGAGTGCAGTTCATTACACCGGTGGGCCCAAGGCAGAGTCTCCTCTTAGCCAAGGACCCCGACCAGTTTTTGAGAAAAGCTTATATACCCTAGGCGTACTTGCTCAAACCCACCTCCCCAATTTCCTCGAAACTAGTCTGGACAAGGTAAAAGAGAGATATGATCAAAGTTAACCCATGATTCATGTGTCACAAGACTAGATAAACAGTGGATATTTATCAATAGGCCTGTGGTCATATTCCAATAAACATAATGGAATTACGACTTTGTTCTGTTACAGAGATAATCAGCATATTCTTTTAGGCAACGGAGAGTCCAAGTCCTGAGGCTTTTTTATCCGGGGGGTCTGGTTTTCCATTGGTGTGCCATTTCTATGGACACTAGGCACAAAGTTCAGAGTCCATTGGGAGGGTGACCATGCGTGTAGCCTTATGTTCGCAGCCTGGCCTGAGACGGGATCCAGCTCTGTCTGTTTCCTCCTTCACTGTAGCCTGGGAGATACAGGTTGAAGGGCACTTGAATTGTGTTCTGCTGGTCTACAAGATGAGGGCGGCTTATAAAGGCTACAGCTGCAAGATTACAGCTAGTTTCATGAGCTGTTTATCAAGAATTATGATTGGAACTGGTAAGAAGTAAGGTACTGGTTAAGTGAGGATCGGTGGGAGTCTGGAATGGCTGCGTGGTTATAAGCGGACACCTTCAGTCCTTAAGGCTGCAGCTGGCAGCCCCTGGGAGACACTGTGTTGAGAATGGATGATGGTGGCCAGGAGTCTGATACCTTTCAGAAAATTCCAGTTCTCAGTGATGCAGGAAGTGTCCGAAACCACATCTACAGTGGCCACCCAGCTCCATTTTGAATGGCTGAAACACAGTTACACTATTTTAATTTACCAATGCGTTCTTTTCTCTAACAGTTAAAGCTGATGTACAATGCCTGTTTGGGCTTCCAGGGGACTCAGTGGTAAAAAATTTGCCTACCAGTGCAAGAGACATGGGTTTGATCCCTGGGTTGGGAAGAGCTCCTAGAGAAGGAAATGGCAACCTACACCAGTATTCTTGCCTGGTAAATCCTGTGGGCAGAGGAGCCTGGTCGGCTACAGTCTGTGGGGTCTCAAAGAGTCAGACACAACTTAGCGACTAAACAGCAGAAACCAATACGTTGCGTGTTTGACAGGCCGTAAGGCAGACTCTTCCAATTATCGCCAAGTTCAAGTCAAATCACAGATAAGCCAGAATGACCTCCTCCTACCTCAGTATGTCAAAAGAAACGTGAGGAAAAGGAATAAGGGGAAAGACATGGGGGTTTGAATTCTAGCGACAGTGGCGACATGGAAATTGAAAGGCAGGATGAAATGGGTTGAGACAAGAGGTCTAGACGTCAGACTGCACATGTGAGTCAGCATTTGACGCTGATGAGGACACAGCCTCTGACACGGCAGCTGGAAATGCAGACGCGAGACTGGCCATCGTGCTGGTGTGATGGGGCAGTCTGTAGCCCCCCATGTCCCCCCAAGAAACATACGTCATATTAACCTGCTACACTCGTATTAGGTGTAAAGGATGGATTCCAGACACACACGGTCCTGTCTTCATGGAGATTTCACATCAAGGCGTGGAGAATAGGGTAGATGTTCACGGAGCATTCCCACACATCATCAAGAACCATGGAGGAGAGAGAGGGAGGGTTCAACAGAGCATGCAGCTGAAGGCCTGTCTCTAACCTACCTCAGTAAGAAAACAGTCCTTGAGAACTGGCTTTTTGGCTGGGCTGCACTGCATGTGGGCTCTTAGTTCCCTGACCAGGGATGGGACCCAGGCCCCTGCAGCATAAGCACGGGATCTTAAACACCGAGCTCTTGACACTTAAACACAGACTTCCTCAAGGAAGTGCAGGGAAGTCAACAATTCACTTTTTGAATTGAGATTTAGAGGAGGTTTGTCGGTCAGCTCAGGCTGCCATGATAAAATACCAGGTACTGGGTGGCTTCAACAGAAATTGATTTTCTCACAGTCTGGGGGCTGGAGGTCTAAGGCCAGAGCTCGCGTGTGGTTGGCTCCTGGAGAGAGCTCTCCTGCTGGCTTGCAGACGGCCCTTCTTGGCTGTATCTTCACATGGTGGAGGGAAAGAGCACGCTGTCTTGGGTCTCCCCTTGTTTTGTTCAGATGCTCAGTCGTGTCCGATTCTTTGTGACCCCACGGCCCCCAGCACGCCAGACTCCTCTGTCCTCCACTGTCTCCTGGAGCTTGCTCAAGCTCAAGTCCATCGAGTCGGTGATGCCATCCAACCATCTCACTTCTGTCGTCCCCTTCTCCTTTTGCTTTCAATCCTTCCCAGCATCAGAGTCTTTTCCATTGAGTTAGCTTGTCACATCAGGTGGCCAAAGTATTGGAGTTTTAGCTTCAGCATCAGGCCTTCCAATGACTATTCAGAGTTGATTTCCTTTAGGATTGACTGGTTTGATCTCCTTGCAGTCCAAGGGACTCTCAAGAGTCTTCTTCAACACCACAGTTTGAAAGCATCAATTCTTTGGTGCTCAGCCATCTTTATGGTGGAGAAGGCAATGGCACCCCTCTCCAGTACTCTTGCCTGGAAAATCCCATAGACGGAGGAGCCTGGTAGGCTGCAGTCCATGGGGTCGCTAAGGGTCGGACACGACTGAGAGACTTCACTTTCACTTTTCACTTTCCTGCACTGGAGAAGGAAATGGCAACCCACTCCAGTGTTCTTGCCTGGAGAATCCCAGGGACGGGGGAGCCTGGTGGGCTGCCGTCTGTGGGGTCGCACAGAGTCGGACACGACTGAAGGGACTTAGCAGAAGCAGCAGCAGCAGCAGCCTTCTTTATGGTCCAAGTCTCACATCGTATGTGTCTCCCCTTATAAAGGCACTAACTCCATCATGAGGGTCCCACCTTCGTGACTTCCTCTGACCCCAGTTACCTCCCAAAGTCCCTACCTCCAAAGAGCCACGTTGAAGGTTAGTGGCTCAATATATGAATTTTGGGGGGACACAAACATCCAGTTCCTAACAGGGCTGAAGGGAGAGTTTTCCAAGAAGGAAGCCGATGCTCTCCTCTCTCCTGCTCACCACTGCCGGCTGACAGTTCCAAAGGTCAGCTTCTCATCTCAGGCCCAGAAATGACGGCGTTCAAGGTGCCAACCTCCACCACCATGCCCCCACGGTGCACGGGCCCACCTGTCCTCCCACCAGCGGCCCTGCTGCTGCCCCCCGCCTCAGATGAGTGCAGAGTATGCTTGAGTTCGTGGAAGCCATCCACACAGACTGAACAGTTTCACGTGTTTGGGGCCAGACTTTTATCCCCATCCACCTCATTCTTCATCTCCATGGTGTTCAATGAAGCCAGGACGCAGGCCGACAGCCAGTCTGAGTGGGTGAGTGAGTGAGCTTCTTGCCAAAACTGTTGCCTTCTGTCCCACCCACTCTGTCTCCCTCTCAGCGTAAATGGATGTTGTCACAGCTCCCCCGCTCCCTGGCCAACTTTGGAAACTGCAAAGGGATCTTTTTTGGTACCTTTTTTTGGCCATGCCTCATAGCTTGATCTCAGTTCCCGACCAGGATCGAACCCAAGCTGCGGCAGTGAGAGCCGCCAGGCCACCGGGGGACTCCCCTGGTACCTTTTAGAGAGATCAAGTCCTTGAAGAAAATCTCAGAGTCTAAGTTGTTTTCCAGAAGAAGCTTACCCAGTTAAGATCTCTTGGATTGACAATCTCTTGGTGACATCGTAACACGACACTTAGAATAATAACAACAATGGCAGCGACTAAGAGGTGTCCTGAGCACATAAGTATCAGGTGTGGCGCTGAGAACTTTGTGAAGGTTTTCTTCTTGCTGCCATTCTATTAGGTAGACAGTCTTATTTTGAGATCAGAGTAACTGATAACCAGTTAATAATTTATGTATTCCCTCCCGTTTCCCTTGAATATTTATGAAGTATCTACTGGACTTAAGGTAAAATGTACACAACTTGTTAAAGACTTTTAGAGAGCTTTTGGCCTTAACTAGGGAAAAATTAAAACAACTAACATTTGTCGAGTTCATTTACTGAGTTCTTATCACATCTCCGGAGAAGGCAATGGCAACCCACTCCAGTACTCTTGCCTGGAAAATCCCATGGACGGAGGAGCCTGGTAGGCTGCAGTCCATGGGGTCTCGAAGAGTCAGACATGACTGAGTGACTTCACTTTCACTTTTCACTTTTTTGCATTGGAGAAGGAAATGGCAACCCACTCCAGTGTTCTTGCCTGGAGACTCCCAGGGACGGGGTCGCACAGAGTCGGACACGACTGAAGTGACTTAGCAGTAGCAGCAGCACATCTCAGACACTGAGCTTTTCAGTCTTTACTTATTTAATGCTCTTGACAGTCCTTTGATATAGATTCTGCTTTCTGCCCCATGTTCTTCAAGCAGGGGAATGAGCGTACATAGGTTAAATGAGATGCCTCCCAAATCGCTTATTTTCTAAGCAGCAGAGTTCAGATTTAAGCCCCGGAGGCCGGGCATTAGATTTCTAAATTCTGCTTACCCAACCATGTCTCATGTAGGCCTAGCTTATACTATTATTATTTTTATGTCTTTTTAAAAGGTACACTTATTTTACTTTTTGGCTGCCCTGAGTCTTTGTTGCAGTGCATGGGCCCCTCATTGCAGGGGGTTCTCTTGTCGCAGAGCAGTCTCTAGGGCGCTCAGGCTTCTGTAGTTGCAGCCCTCGGGCTCTAGAGCACAGGCGCAATAGTTGTGGCCCACGGGCTTAGTGGCCCCATGGCGTGTGGAAACTTCCCGGACCAGGGCTCAAACCTGTGTCCCTTGCGTTGCAAGGAGAACTTTAAATCATAACCACCAGGGAAACCTGGGCCTAGTTCATTTTAGATGCACACACATGCACCCACACGAACAATAATCTGTAGCGTGAACTAGTGCAGATGGTCCCCTTTCCTTTTTTCTTGCAATGAGACTCAGTTTGCGCCATCACAGAGGCGCCCTCATCCGTGTCTCAGTGCCCCTGGGCAAAGATTCAGGCACTGCTGCTGTTGATTTTGTTCCCAAGGAACATTTGCAACATCTGGAGACATTTTGGAATGTCACAACTGGGGAAACGGCATCTAGTAGGATCCAGCGGGATCCAGCGGGATCCAGTGGGATCCAGTGGGAGGAGGCCAGGCATGCTGCTCAACAGACTCCGGGGCACAGACAGACCCCACAGAGAACTCCTGGCCCCAGAGGTCGATAGCGGCGAGGCTGGAAAACCTGCCCCAACCTGAAGCTTAACACAGAGCAGCTGCCCAGTATATATTCTGCTGTGTGGATTTCCAATCACATACAAGACCCTCCACCAAAGTTGTTGTTCAGTCGCTAAGTCACGTCTGACTCCTCACGCCAGGCTCCTTTGGCCTTTACTGTCTCCCGGTGTTTGCCCAAACTCGTGTCCATTGAGATGCTTTTAATATCGAACCTGTCATCCTCTGCACCCTCTTCCCCTCTTGCCCCAATCTTTCCCAGCATCAAGGTCTTTTCCAATGAGTCGGCTCTTCACATCAGGTGGCCACAGTATTGGAGCTTCAGCTTCAGTCCTTCCAATGAATATTCAGGACTGATGTCCTTTAGGATGGACTGGTTGGATCTCCTTGCAGAACAAGGGACTCTCAAGAGTCTTCCCCTCACCACAGTTCAAAAGCATCAATTCTTCAGAGCTCAGCCTTCTTTATGGTCCATCTCTCACATCCAAACATGACTACTGGAAAAACTGTAGCTTTGACTGTATGGACCTTTGTGGGCAAAGTGATGTCTCTGCTTTCTAATTTGCTGTCTAGGTTGGTAATAACTTTTCTTCTTTTGTCTTTTAATTTCATGGCTTCAGTCACTGTCTGCATTGATTTTGGAGCCCAAGAAAATAAAATCTGTCACTGCTTCCGTTGTTTCCCCTTCTATTTGCCATGAAGTGATAGGACTGGATGCCATGATCTTAGTGTTTTTTTTTTTTTTTTTTGATCTTAGTTTTTTAACGTTGAGTTTTAAGCCAAATTTTTCACTCTCCTCTTTCACCTTGATCAAGAGGCTCTTTAGCAGTTCCTAAAAGACAAAATTCCACTTTTCTTTCAGAACCCAGCTTAAGCATCATCTCTTCCTGGAAGACCTTCTGACACCCTCGGACTGCTTTTCTTTCTTATTATTTTTTAATTCTAGTAAAATATTGATTGACTTTATGAATTTTCTCATTCACTATGGTCAAGAATCTGCCTACAATGTGGGAGGCCTGGGTTCAATCCATGGGTTGGGAAGATCTCCTAGAGGAGAGTGTGGCAACCCACTCCAGTATTCTTGCCCGGAGAATCCCATGGACAGAGGAGCGTCATGGGCTACAGTCCATGGGGTCGTGAAGAGTCGGACACGATTGAGTGGCTAAGCACAGCACTTGGCCATTCAGTGGATCTTGAAGCTGAAGCTCCAATGCTTTGACCACTTGATGTCAAAAGCCAACTCATTGGAAAAGACCTTGATGCTAGGAAAGATTGAAGGCAGGAGGAGAAAAGGGTGAGAGAGGATGAGATGGTTGGATGGCATAATTGACTGAATGGACATGAGTTCGAGCAAGCTCTGGGAGTTGGTGAAGGACAGGGAAGCCTGGTGTGCTGTGTCCATGGGGTCAGAAAGAGTCAGACACGACTGAGCGACTGAACAACAAGCCTAAGGATGACACATTTGGGCCAAAATGTGTTTATTAAAAGCTATATAGCACATTTGAAAGTAAAATAAAATTATCTGTGGATTTTCCAGGGCTCTGTAGGTAGCAGGATCAGGATGGGATTTAAATTTTAAGTTTTCAACCATAAGCAGTTATGCAGCTTTTAATGAAATGCAAACCCTCTATCCAGTTGCTAAATCTCAGGAGGTGATTTCTGTGTTCTTTAGTTCTCAGTAGGGCATTAAAAAAAATTTTTTTTTAAGTCAGGTTTATTGAGGTAAAATTTACACACAGCAAAATTCACCCTTGTAAAATACAGAGTTTTATTTATTTTGACAAATATATGCAGTAGTGCAAGTGTAGGGAAAAAAACCCTAAACACACGCAGTTAACGTTTTAGTTTTTAGTATGTATTTTAGTCTTTTGTAAGAAACATGCGCTAACTAGTATTTTCTGTCTGACCTATTGAGGTGTGATTTACAGACAATAAAACTGACCCTCTGCAGTTATAAGAGTTTTGACAGGTAGAGGATATCGCGTGGGTTTCCCTGGCAGCTCAGACGATAAAGAATCCATCTGCACTGTGCGGGCCTGGGTTCAACCCCTGGGTGGGGAAGATCCCTGGAGGAGGGCATGGCAACCACTCCAGTGTTCTTGCCTGGAGAGTCCCACGCACAGAGGAACCTGGCAGGCTGCGGTTCATGAGGTCACAAAGACTTAGAAACGACCAGTGACGAACACTGTTTCCACGGGGTGCTGTCCTGATAAAGAACGTTTCCATCGCCTCTAAAAATCCCGTGTCTGTCTGTCTGTCGTCAGCCCTCTCCCTCCCCACGCCCCAGCGCTGGCGTCTCCTGGTGAGATTCCGGTCCCTGTCCTTTTGCTTTGCCCAGACTGTCCTATGAATGGAATCCTAGTCGTCAATGACATTCTGCGTCTGACTTCTTTGATTCAGCGTCATACTTCTGAGATTCATCCGTGTTGTCGAATGTGTCAGTAGTTCGTTACTTTCATGGCCCTTTATTCTGTTGTATGGAAGGATTTGCACACAGGGTTTCGTGTGGACATTTGTTCCTTTTCCGGAGGAAATTCTAGGATTGCTGGATCCTGTCGTTAAGGGTGTGTCTGACCTGCCGAAAAACCTCGAAACTGTTTTCCAAAGTGCTTGTGCTGCTGTATTTTGTCTTCCCGCTAACAATGCATGGCGCACCGCTTGCTTTAAGTCTCCTTGACACTTACATTGTCAAGTTTTAGAAAAATAATTGTTATTTGTTTTTGTCGGTGCTGGGTCTTTGCTGCTGCTCCGGCTTTGCCCTAGTCGCGGTGCAGGGGCGTCCCCCTGCGGAGGCTTCTCTTGGTTCAGAGCAGGCTCTAGAGCCCAGGGGCTTGGGGAGTCGCGGCAGCAGGATCTCGGAGTTTCAGTGACCAGCTCGGGGCACAGGCTCTGTAGTTGGTGGGCACCGGCTTAGTTGCTGGGAGGCCTGTGGGACCTTCCGGATCAGGGATTGAACCCGCTGCTCCTGCATTGGCAGGCAGATTCTTTACCACTGATTTCACGGGGGAAGCCCTAAATGGTCAATTTTCTAAAGCCATATTACTTGGTGTGTTGTGGGTTGGCAACATTCTTTTAATTTGCATTTCTCCGATGACGGATGATGTTGAGTGATTTTCTTGTGCTTATTTGCCATCCGTGTCTCCGCATGGTAGGAGAGGTCGTGAGGGGATGTGAGCCCGGCTGCCGGTGGGCTGCACCAGGGCGGTGGGGTCGGCTCCCCCTGCCTGGGGCAAGCTGCCCTCCGCGCGGGGGCGGGGCGCCTGGAGAGAGGGAGGGGATGCTGAGAATGCCGGGCAGAGGCAGGATCGCCGCCGGGTGCCTGTACGGGGAAACGTGGAAGGCCCTGGCTGACGGGGTGGGGACCTCTTAATAACTGTCATGCAGAGCCCAATTCAGGCTCGGTGTGAGTTCTTTTCCTTGTTTAAACCACAGCTACGCCCCTGGATCAGCTGCCTCTCCCTTTGACCTCTACTTGCCCTTCGGTTTTCAGGTTTCTCCTATTCTTTCATTCTCTTAAAGATCTTTCAAAGGCAGGTGTTTTTACTTCTGAGGAAGTCTAATTTGTTTTCATTTTATTTTAATTTTTTATGGTTTGTGTTTCTTGTGTCCTCTGTAAGAATGATTGCCAGGCATGAGGTCCTAAGGATTTTTCTCCTAGGTTCTCCTCTGGAAGTTCTCTAATTTTAGACATTATCCTAAGAACTATGATGCACTTTAAGTTTTGTATATAGAGTGAAGTGTAAGTCAAGATCTCCTGTTTTGCTGTATACAACCGTCTTTTGAAAAGACAATCTTTTCTCCGTTGAATTACCTAGTGCCATTGTCAAAAATCAAATGACTAATATGTGTGTGGATTTATTTCTGTATTCTCTGGTCTGTTTATAGCAGCCTTTTACTTTATTTTCTTGAGCAAACGCTTAGATGTGCAAAGCACTCTTCTAGTATTCATTACAAGTTGAGTGCTAGGCACTTTCCAGAGTTCCGTTTTGTTGACAAGGAAACTGAGACACAGAGAGGTTAAGTAGGTTTCCTGAGGCCACACAGCCAGTCCCTGAAGATGCCGGGCTTACCCTTTCTTTGGCCAATCACACTTGACTGTAATTGTCGCTTTGGTTGTGCACACTTCAGGGAGTGGAGATGGGGTCTTTTATTTTTATTTGTTTACTTTTCATGATAACACAGCAGAGCCTCACAGCACAATTACACACCCTGTCCTTTTATTTATATATATGTATATAAAATTAATTCATTTTGACCGTGCCGGGTCTTTGCTGCTCTTCAGTTGTGGTGAGCAGTGCATGGGGCTGCCCTCCCATCGTGGGTCGGGGCTTCTTATTGCAGCGGCTTATCTGGGTGCAGACTGCGGACTCTAGAGCCCTGGGGCCCCAGTTATGGCTAGGCTCGGGCGCGGGCTCACGAGTTGCGAGCACGGGCTTGTTGCTCCTCAGCCTGTGGGATCCGCCTGGACCAGGGATGGAACCTGTGTTGCCTGCTTTGGCAGGCGGATTCTTTACCATTGAGCCACCAGGGAAGCCAGAGATAATGTCTTTTAATTTTGTAGCCTGAGCCTCAACACGTCTCATGAAATTGTACAAATGTGGGAATGAGTGAATGAATGGATGCGGGAGCACAGAGTGTAGACCACACCGGTGCTTTGACCTTTATGCTCTTTGGGGCCACTGCCTCTAGCAGCATCCCCAAAGAAATCTCTGCCAGACACCCAGTTGGAAAGCTAGCTCAGACTCAGGGAAAAATAGACACCACCGTGCCCAGGGAGATTCATCAGCCACACACCTGGTTCAAATGGCCATAGATCAGCTTTTCTGGGCTGGTCAGGAGCTGTAATTAGAAGGTCCTAGTCTTGCCAGATGGAGAAGGCAATGGCACCCCACTCCAGTACTCTTGCCTGGAAAATCCCATGGACGGAGGAGCCTGGTGGGCTGCAGTCCATGGGGTCGCGAGGAGTCGGGCACGACTGAGCAACTTCACTTTCACTTTTCACGTTCATGCACTGGAGAAGGAAATGGCAGCCCACTCCAGTATTCTTGCTTGGAGAATCCCAGGGACGGGAGCCTGGTGGGCTGCCGTCTATGGGGTCACACAGAGTTGGACACGACTGACGTGACTTAGCAGCAGCAGCAATCTCGCCAGAGGCCTAAACCAGAGAGGTGACATCTGCCAACATCTCGGGTGTGAATTAAGTTACGGAGGTGTGTGGTGAATTGCAAAGTGTTCAGAGATGTCTAAGCTGGAGCAGGAGGCGGGGGCAGTATTGTGAGGATCACGTTGGCCTTGTCTTGGGGAAGAATGGAGGCTTAGGAGTGGGCAAGGAAGATTAAGCCACGGCTAACAAGGGTGTGTGGAGGGAGACCGAGACTGCAGCCGGCTGAAGGTGGCCTTTCTTGTGTCCTTTTGTGAGTCAGACACAGCTTGTGGTTAAAACTGTCAGCAGAAAAGGACAGTGGGAATTACAAAGGAAACGTGCCCTGAACTTCCCCGAATAGGGTCTTGGATTCTGGAGGGTTTTCTGGGCACATGCAGCGGTCTGTCCTTTGCGTCCGAAGGTCAGGCATTTTCTGTTGTTGTCCCTCCCCTCACCCTAGAGAGCCACCCCACTTTCAAGTCTTTCCAGAGCCTCTCTGTCAGGGAGCGCAGTTTCCTGGCGTTTTGTTTTGAATAAGAAAGAACTCTTTCTTGTTCACCTTGGCTGCAGATTACAATCACCTGGGAGCTTGGTTCCGCATTTCAGCGATGGATGAGGACACTTAGGCCGCACCCCCGAGAATTCCACTCGGTCCGTGGCCTGGACGTTGGAGTGGCCCCCAAGGGATACTGTTGTGTAGTCAAAGTCAAGTAGAGGTGGTTTTCAGGCCTGGTGGTATCAGGTCATTTTATTTTCTTTGGCTGTAGCTGACCAGGCCCTAGTTTCACCTAACTGATCCTTTGGGGTGGGGATGAGGAAGTGGTATTTTGTCAGTGGTCCCCAGGGACAGCTAGAGTGGAGCGTCCAGCTCTCAGAAATGTTTGCAGTCAGTGGTGCAGCGTGCCTGCAGAGGGGCCCTGTCGTAATCAGGGTGTGTGTGTGTGTGTGTGCGAGCTCAGTAGTGTTTGACCCTGAGGCCTCTTGGATGGTACTCCGCCAGGCTCCTCTGCCCATGGGCTTTTCCAGGCAAGCATGCTGGAGTGCATTGGCATTTCCTCCTCCTGGGGATCTTCCTGCCCCGGGGATCGAACCTGAGTTCTTGCATCTCCTGCATCGGCGGGCGAACTCTTTATCACTAGTGCCACCATAATTGGTATAAAAGGAGGCAAAGACACTGAACAAACTTCATCACTGTCTCAACAGGAGCTCACAATTGTGATTAACGGCTGCTGTAAGAAGCCATTTAAAGATCGCGTTAATAGTCCAAACAGCAAGTTGTGACTCCATGGTGCTCACGCAGGTTAAAAGAGAAAAGTAATCTCGTTAATGGTGTATGATCCGTCACTTAGGCGCCAGTAGCTCCAGATTCCATCTCATCAACTAGCGTCCCCCGTGTGGATAACAGTGAGGGTCGTCTGCACCGGGTCTCTACGTTCCATCAGCGTCTCAGCTTGAACGTGCACAGAAAGCATAGGGGATTTTATTTTATGTTTATTTGTCTTTCTCATTTTTTAAATTATGAAAGTATGATAGCACTTTGACAAGAAGACTTGGAAAATACAGAACACAGTTACATATATTTCCACTATATATTACAGTTATTTTTTAAGTAGATAAATTAAGAATTTTTAGCTGGTGTTTCAATATCAAACTTTCTAAATTAATAGAATGGACAGAAAAGTGAAGGATATAGTAGACCTGAGAAGCATTATGAACCAATTCAACATAATTAAAATTTATACAATTTTCACAGAACAGTAGGATGCAAATTCTATTCAAGGATTATAAACCAGGAAACACTTTAAACCAGGAAACACTGGAACACATCCAGGGATGTAAAACAAGGTGCAAAAATTTCATGGTCTAAAGGTATTGAAATCATACAGTCTGTTCTCTTATCACTGTGGAATGCTGTTAGAAATCAATATCAAAAGATATTTTAAAATAACCCACATATTTTCAAGTGCGATGTGACATTTACCAAGAGAGATCTTTGACTTAGCCATTGAAAGCCTCAATAAAATTATAAGACTGAAAAAAAACACAGAGGGTGACTGCAGAGAAGAAAGCATTTAAATGAGAAATTAATATCCAAGATACTTTAAAAACTTGTCCGGGGATTTTATAAAAAATGCTGTTTCTGATTAAGTGGGTCTGGGGTGGGGCCTGAGAATCTGCATTTCTCAGAAGCCTCTGGGGGATTCCAGAGTGCGTCTTGGGATGACACTTTGATTAGCAAGGTGTCAGATCACTCAAAACATGGTCCTGACCTGATAAGAGTTTGAGCAGAGTTGTGCAATCAGAAAGTGGAAAATATTTCAGGTTGACTTTATTATTTTATATAGATGATTTCAAATAGATACGTAGCTAACATAATAAATGAATAGATATTGGATCATTCAACTAGATACCAAGTTTATGTTCTGGCCCCAAAGTGTTTTTGCTTACTTTTTAGCTTCACTAGGAATGGAGTTCTGCTTTACTTGGCGTGTGGGGGGTGGACTTGCCACGTTCCGGCACGGGGACCAGCATCTGTAGACCCAGACGATTCTCTGTCCGTGCTGAGCAGCTGACGTCAGCCGTAAGAAGTCAGTGACTGAGAAGCGTCTGGGCTGGTCGGCAGCTGCCTCCGTCTGCACAAATGGGGACAACGTGAATACTTACCTCACAGGATTGCTGTGCGGATAGAATGAGCACATGTGTGTGTAAAGCATATCGCACGGTGCCTGCTTCACTGAAGTCCCTGGAGGTTCGTTTCTTTCATTATTAAGTTATCAGAAGAATTCAGGAGGGTGTAGGCTGTTTAGAAGCATGGTTGGACACTTTTTCAACAAAATGGCTAAAAAGTGTTTTTCTTTATTAACTCATTTAATCACAACCAGTACTTGTTGAGGCAAATAATATTATTATCTGTATTTTACAGAAATGAAGCTGATTCATAAAGAGATTAGGCTGCTTGCCCAAAGTCCTGTGGGAATAAGTGGGCGAGCTGGGTTTTGAAGCCAGTCTAGCTGCAGCTTGAAGTTAGTGGCACTTACATCTCACAGCCTATCCTGCTTGATTGATTTTACTTAATAATATATCTTGGATGTCTTTTCACATTAGCGCTTAGAGATTATCTCATTCTGTTTTTCAGCTGGATTGTTTAATGTGCCAGAATTTCCTTCTCTTGTCTTCTGTGGATGGACATTTAAGTTGTGTACAGTGGTCTGCTATTACAAAGAATTTTACAGTGTCGTCTTTGAATATATGCATGGTAGGTTATCTTTGGGTATTTGTATAAATGCATCTGAAGGATAAATTCTCAGCAGTAAATGTATTCATTCAACAGTGTGTGCCTGTACATTTTTGCTAGATGCTTACCTCTACCCTCAACTGTAGAAATGAAATCAACTTATAAATTTAAACATGCAGCCGCAACGTGATAGTGGGAGAGCAACTTTTAAAGGGTATATATATTTAAAATGCTATTTATTTTTAATTAGGCTGCCCCAGGTATTAGTTGTGGTATGTGTGATCTAGGTCTCCAACCAGGGATTGAGCCCCTGCATCAGGAGCCCGTAGTCTTAGCCACTAGACACCATGGAAGTCCTTTAAAGGCTATTTTAAAGGATGCTCTGGCCATGACTCACATGATATTTCAAAATGACACGTCATTGTTTTTCTTCTCAACTTCGTCTCTTTCCTATTTCAGTATAAAAGTCAAAAACCCAACAATCCTATTCCAATTAGAAATGCCAAATACATCAGTAGATTTTTTAGAGACATTGCCTTAATTATCTGAATGTAGTAATGATGTCAGCTGGGAACTGGATTCAGGCTGTTGACTTCTCCATATGTGTTCAGTCATAATGGGGGAAATGAGAACATTTCCAGTTTCCTTCTGGAGCACAGAGGTTTGAAGAGTCTTGGGAAAGTGATAGCTTTCCGTTTCTGTAACATCTGAGATACAACCTCCCCAAACGGAGCTCAGAGCCCTAGCCTCGGGTGAGATGATTGGAATGGCTCACACCGACGCCCGCTGAGCCCCGGCTGTCTTCTCTTCTCCTTGCCTCTGCCCCAGGACAACCTCTGTGCTTGGTAGACGAGGAACAAACAACACGCTTCTCTCCCACTCACAGAGGAACGATTTCTCCTCTCTTTTCTTCTTTCAAAGGTGTCATATTACGTTTGTTGAAAACACTTATTTTCCCTGCCTTAACATAATTGAGCATTGGACAGTTCATGCAAATAATAAATCCCCCTAACTTTACACACTTCTGACTAGAAATAATAAACCTGGCCAATAGTAATAATGATGGTAGAACTGAGTACATTGCTCAGAGGGGCACTCAGTAGGGAAGTTTGGCACTTACGGTTAGCAAGTGGCCCTTTGCCAACAGAATGTCTTTCTTAAAAGCGCCACAAGAATAATTTTGGGGAAAATAAAAAGGCATAATCTGTGAAATGCTAAATGTAAACTGTACCACATGACCTAATTAAGAGGACTGCTGTGGAGGCTATTTCTGAAATACTCAGTAAAATGAGCCTCATTATGGCAGTTTAGGGGAAGGAGGCCTGTTTGCTTTTGGAGGTGCAAAGTCCAGGTCATCTAATATTGAAAGGGCTTCCCAGGCGGCAGAGTGGTAAACAATCTGCCTGCCAATGCAGGAGACACAAAAGATGCGGGTTCAGTCCGTGGGTCGTGAAGATCCCCTGGAGGAGCAAATGGCAACCCACTCCAGTATCCTTGCCTGGAAACTCCCATGAACGGGCTACAGTCCATGGGCTCATAAAGAGTGAGACTCGATTTAGCAACTAAACAACAACAACCAAATGGCAAGAAGGAAGATAAAGCCGGCTAAAAGGATAAAGCTTGATGGAGATTGTGTGTGTGTGTGTGCGCGCGTGCACATGATATTTCACAGAAACCAGAATGAAATTGGGGAGAAAAGTCTGAGGTTTCCTGGGAGAAGACCTCTGGGATGGGGCAAAGGTCCTGAGGTAGAATGGGCTTGAGATGTTCAGGAGTAACAGGCCAGTTTGACTAAAGAAGAGTTTTCAAGAAGGAAACTCTGAGAGTCTAGAGCAGAGGGGTAGCTTGTGACAAGATGATGTCCTCTGGGCCTTCCTTACAGGAAGTGGATTTTATTCCTAGAAGGATAAGACACCAGTAGACGGTTCTGAGTGCTCAGTGGCTTGATCTGGCTTATGATTTTGTTTTTTTAGTTTATTTATTTGGCCGTGCTGGGGCTTCGCCGCAGCACGTGCTGTCCTTGTTGGGTCAGGAAGGGTCTCCCCCGTGATGCTCGCTCCATCTGGCTGCGGCTCGCTGGCTCAGGGGTTGTGCTGCGTGGCCTGCTTTGCTCAGCGGCCCGTGGCATCTGAGTCCTCCCACCCGGAATTGAACCCCGGTCCCTGGCGTTGCTAGGCGCATTCTTAACCACTGGCCCCCAGGGAAGTCCCTGATGGGTGTTTTGAAATGCTGCGTGCAGTACTTTCAGAGGTGACAGCAGTATCCTGTCCCGTGATGGCCCTGCTGGTTTCAGGACTGTATGTGTTTGTCAGACCTCATGGAATGAACGCCTGAAAACGGTCCATTTTACTGTGTGCACACTAGAGCTCCGTGAGTCTGACTTTAAAAACACTCCGTGTAAGACGCAGACGCAGAGAACAGAACGTGGACACAGATGGGGGACGTAGAGGGTGAGCCGGAATGAGAGAGCAGTCCTGAAACATGTATGTTAGCAGACGTAAAATTGGAGAGCCAGCAGGAATCTGCTACGTGATGCAGGGAGCTCACCCCCGGGGCTCTGCCACAACCTAGAGGGGTGGGGTGGGAGGTGGAGGGGGGTCAAGAGGGAGGGGACGTGTGTATACTTGTGGGTGATTCATGGTGATGTACGGCAGAGGCCAACACAATACTGTAAAGTGGTCATCCTCCAATTAAAAGTAAACAAACTAAAAGAAATGCTCCCTGTCAATGCTGCATGGGTTATAGAGGAACTAGAGTGAAAGTAGAAAGACTAATTATTAGGAGGCTGCAGTAAAAATTCAGACGAAATACAATGACGCTTTCAGCTAGACTGGTATCCAGAGATATGGTGAGGAGCAAACGGATTCGGGGTGGGTTTTAAGACAGAGCCGTTGGGAGTTTATCGATTCTGTGTGCATTCTCCTGGCGCTCTTCACTCCTGCAAATCTCAGCAGATGCTCCCACTGTAAACCAGTTACTCAAGCCCGAATCTCGTAGCCCTCTTTGACACCACCCTCTTTCTTATTCCCCAGTGTCTATGCCACTACATTCTGTTAGCCCATCTTTTAAATCGTGGCTTGAGATCTTCCGTTTTTATCCATCCTTACTGTCCAGTCTGAACCCCATCATTTCTTGCCAGAACAGTGGCACTGCCCACTAGCAAGTCTCTGCATTTGCATTCCTCCTCCACTGAAATCCATTCTCTGTACAGAAGTCAAAATATCATTTTGAAACTTTTATTTAACACATGTTTATCCAATCCCTATTATTTTCCTGGCTGGTTTAGAACCAGGAGATCTATCAGGGAACAAAGCAGATCAAAGTCTTTATATGAGCTATTTAAGTGGATTTATGTATCAAAATACTTGAACTTCTATTTTAACCTTTAAATGGTGAACAAGTGATTTAAAAATATCCTTGCCAAGAAACTGAGGATATGGACAAAAGGGTACCCTGCTGTCGGTGGGAATTTATGGGTTGGCCCAAAAGTTCAATTGGCTTTTCTGTAACATTTTATAGAAAAACCCAAACGAACTTTTGGGCCAACCCATAAATTGGGAAAGCCACAATGGAAACCGTATGGAGGTTCCTTAAAAACTCAAGCTCCATGCACAAAGCAGGGCACTCACACCCGGGGCTCGGGACAACCCAGAGGGGTGGGTGGGGAGGGACGTGGGAGGGGGTTCAGGGTGGGGGACACGGTGCACCCATGGCTGATTCATGTCCATGCGCTGCAGAAACCACCGCAGTATTGTAATGAGCTTCCAGTTAAAATAAATTAATTGATTTAAAAGCTAAAAATAGATTTGCCTTATGATCCAGCAATCCCACTCCTGGGCAAAACTGTATTTCAAAAAGATACAAGCACCCAAGCATTCACAAGGACACTATTTACAGTAGCCAAAACATGGGAGGAACCTAAATGGATGAAGAAGATGTGGTATATATAATACATAACAGAAGACTACTCAACCACAAAAAGATTAAATCATGCCATTTGTAGCAACTTGGATGGATCTAGAGATGATCGTACTAAGTGAAGTAAGTCAGAGAGGGACAAAGACCATATGCTATCACTCACATGTGGGATCTAAAATATGATAAAAATGAACTTATTTACAAGCCAGAAACAGACTCATGACGCAGAAGACAAGCTTGTGGTTCCCAAAGGCGACCGGGGGTAGGGAGGGAAGGGTAAAGGAGGGGCCTGGCATCGGGCGATACACACCGCGGCATCTAAAACGGGCAAGAGCAGGTCCTACTGGACAGCTCAGGGGGCTGCAGCCAATATCCTGTGTGTCCCCGCTCAGCCGCTTTCGGGACCCCAGGGGCCGTGGCCCGCCAGGCTCCTCTGTCCGTGGGGCTCTCCAGGCAAGAATACTGGAGTGGGTTGCCATCCCCTCCTCCAGGGCATCTTCCCAACCCAGGGATCGAACCCAGGTCTCCCACTTTGCAGGCAGATACTTTACCATCTGAGCCACCTGGGAAATGATTGTTATATTTATATTATTTTTATAAATAACAGTTATATTTATATAAATATAAATAGCAGTTATATTTATATTCAGTTATATTCTTTTTCATATTCTTTTCCATTGTAGGCTATTACTACAGTATCTTGTAGTAATATATATGAAAAAGGATATATATATAATTTATATATAAAAAGAATACATATATAACTTATATACATGTACATATATGTAGAGGTACATATATATAAATATAACTGAATCACTTTGCTGTATACCAGAGAAGCTAAAGAAACATTGTGAATCAACCCCTTCAATACGTAAATGCATAAATTAAAATCCAGAGCCAAGGGTGAAACTTATTTCTGTGACTCGGTCAAGGCTTGCAAAGAGAAACACCCTGCCTCTCCCAGCTTGAACTTCCCTCCATCTTCTGTGGAATTAACAGTGTATCACTTTTGGGAAAAAGGCAGTCTTGCATGGGAGGAGACTCAGGGCTGTTGCTCCTGGTTTACGATTCCCTGACCTTGAGGCGGGTGAATCTGGGCAGCGGCCTCAGTGAGCGTCCGGTGCGCTGATAAACACACACGACCCTTGCAGCCCGTGGGGTCTCCTTCCCTGAGTGGGAGACAAAGCCGTGAGTCTCCCCTGTGTTCATCCACAGCTGCAGGAGGTGTGTTAGCAGGTCATCAGTTCACTCACACATCCCCTTCTTTCTAGCTGCCTCCCTCAAGCATGCAGTCTCAGCTACTCATGTCATCCAAGGTGATTTTCAGGGCAGGACCAGAGGAACGGGTATGTGATGGATGGGCATCTTGATCTTGGCCGGCATTTTTCTGAACAGGAAATAGTGCCCATACATTTGAGGGTGTCGAGAGTTTCCTCTCCCAAGAGCAGCCCTTTCTGCCTTAGTATGTGGTTTTGTTGACAGCTGGGGAGGGCTGAGTTAGATTTTCTGCTCTGCAGGTGCCAGAGAAAGAAATAGAAACACAATTATATTGGATCCTATAACTTTTGCCTACCTTGAGGAGATTTAGCTGCTCATGCCCAAGATTGGACCTTTGATATAGTAACTTTCTGAGGTTAGCCAACAATGTCTTCATTTTTATTTATCCTTTTGTTTTCTGCAGAACTCTCTTATTTCTTTCAGGAACTCTGCAAAGTTTGGGATTTTATTCTGCTTGCAAGCCAGCCCCTTAGTCTGCCTCAGCTTCTTAGATGCTGGCACAGCCCAGGAGACTGCCGGGTGAGAGACAAAGAGCTTTCATTACAGCCCCTCAGGAGCGGGAGCCCCACGTTCACACCAAGTCTGCTTCCCCAAGTTCTACAGGAGCGGTGGG
This sequence comes from Dama dama, assembly GCF_033118175.1. NCBI lineage: Eukaryota > Metazoa > Chordata > Mammalia > Artiodactyla > Cervidae > Dama > Dama dama. The sequence goes on from NC_083703.1 coordinate 81,323,530, forward strand.
AAGCCCGCCAGCTCGACGCCCCACTGTCTCAGGAGGATTCCATCGTAGCTCAGCAACCCCAAGCTAAGGAAACCCCAATCTTGTGGAAGGGGCTGCAAGCAAGACTGTCTGGGCTTCCCCAGTGGCTCCGTGGGTAAAGAATGCCTGCAATGCCGGAGACACAGGAGACTTGGGTTCTACCCTTGGAGCAGGAAGATCCCCTGGAGAAGGAAATGGCAACCTACTCCTGTATTTTTGCCTGAAAAATCCCATGGACAGAGGAGTCTGGTGGGCTACAGTCTGAAAGGGTGGAAAAGAGTCGGATGCGACCAGGTACACACAAAAAAACTGTCCACCCTTTGCCTGGAGAAATTCTTTACTGCATTGGTCAGAAAGTAACTCTTGCCCCGAGGGATCTACAGCCTTCTGGGTCATCACAGAGCCCCAGGTGTGAGCCCCCTGTGTCACACGGCAAACTTTGAATAAAAGCAAATTTTAAAACATTTTCTTTGGCTCAAATGTTAAACAGCATGAAATTTTGCCTGTAGAGTACAATCTGGGGTAACATCCTATCCTTTTATTTAATGTCCCTTCAATTAAAATGCCAATTAAAATATGATTTATTTCAAATAAATGTCCTATTTGCTTTTAATTATAGTTTACTATATCAGTGTATTCATATTGAAAACAAAATTATTAAAAAGATTATTTATCTTTGAAGTTGAAGCATTATTCACTCAGTTGTGTCAAACTCTTTGTGACCCCATGGACTGTAATCTGCTAGGCTCCTCTGTCCATGGAATTCTCCAGGCCAGAATACTGGAGTGGGTAGCCGTTCCCTTCTCCAGGGGATCTTCCCAACCCAGGGATCAAACCCAGGTCTCCCTCATTGCAGGCAGATTCTTTACTGCCGGAGCCACAGGCAAGACCCCTTATTTGTCTTATATGTCGTTAAATGAGGCCAGGCCCTGCGGTTTCTTCCAATTTGAGAGGAGCTGAGAAGAAAGAAAATAATGGGATATTTTATTTCTGAAAAGTGGAGGTTCATCTAAAATATGACTGTTTGAATTGCTCTCTCATTTTTGTGAACTGCCGCTTTATTTTTACAAAAGAAAAAAAGTTTCCTGAAGAAATGAACAGAAAGCTCCACTTCCCTGTCTCTACACTTAAGACTTACCGCCACGCCTTTTTTTGTGTTGAATATTGTGATTATAAGATTCTTTCAGGCTGATCAGTGTAGCGTGTAAGAAGCACTAGTTCTCTCAAATATCTTTTGAACTTTATTCATCTAACTGTGGTTCTCTTTTTCTTTTAAAAGTTTCTTTTAATGGCTCTAAATTAATCTCAGTAGTCATTTTTATTTGATGGTCTATCATGCATAGTGACACAGTCATCTTTCCAAAAGTCAGATATCCAGAATTTAGGAAACTTTAAAAAGCCTCAAGCTTATTCTACTGACATCTTGTAAATTTTTGAAAGATTAATTGATAACTTCATGTGATCCTTTGAGGCTCTGATGAAAGAGCTTGTTTTTCTCTTTTTTTTCCTGTCCTAAAAACCATCCACAAATATTCTTCCAGCAGTTCTTGTCTCCTTGATATTTTATTTCTCTCTATGGAAGTTTAGGGAAAAGAGAAAAAAAATCTTTGGAAGGATACATTGTAATTTTCTTTAAGATGGTTGGTGCTGTTGCAACACCTGGCCCCTGACAGTAATATCTGCTAGACTTCTGTCTGCTCTGAAGCTGCGGTGAGACTACAGGGCCCCAAGCAGAGCGCGCCACAAGCAAGATGTCAGGCAAGCACTCGGGGCTCCTTGTCTTCCAAACACATCATTTAAGTGGTTAAGGCCTTGGAGGGTGCCCTCCCCAAGCCTCAGTTTTGCTTCTGTGTCTTTTTGTTCATTGAACAATGTAACAGAGAATCCACAGTTATGATAAGCCTGAGAACCAACCATATCGACTGGGGACCAATAATTGTTAAAATGATTATCATCATTAGGTTCCTGTTGTGCCGAAAAGTAACAGGCAGATATTCCTATTTTGCTACAGTTCTAATGACTTTCTTGAGATGGTTGTCTCTTTTCCTCTGTCTTGCTCTCTCAAAAGAGAAGTTTGAAGATTTCAGATTCACTTTCCTCAGGACTTTTAAAGAGCAGTCGGTATTTTGTGGATAGATTCATTTGTGCCATGTTAGAGATTCCACATAGAAGTGACATCATATGACCTTTGTCTTTCTGACTCACTTCACTGGGTGGGGCAGTCTCTAGTCACGTCCATGTTGTTGCAAATGGCATCATTTCACTCTTTTCTGTGACTGGGTAATATTCCACTGTTCAGTTCAGTCACCCAATCGTGTCCAACTCTTTGCAACCCCATGAACCACAGCACGCCAGGCCTCCCTGTCCATCACCAATTCCCGGAGTTCACCCAAACCCATGTCCATCGAGTCGGTGATGCCATCCAACCATCTCATCCTCTGTCCTCCCCTTCTCCTCCTGCCCTCAATCTTTCCCAGCATCAGGCTCTTTTCCAATGAGTCAGCTCTTCACATCAGGTGGCCAAAGGATTAGAGTTTCAGCTTCAGCATCAGTCCTTCCAATGAACACCCAGGACTGATCTCCTTTAGGATGGACTGGTTGGATCTCCTTGCAGTCCAAGGGACTCTCAAGAGTCTTCTCCAAACACCACAGTTCAAGAGCATCAATTTTTTTGTGCTCAGCTTTCTTTGTAGTCCAACTCTCACATCCACACATGACTACTGGAAAAACCATAGCCTTGACTAGACGGACCTTTGTTGACAAAGTAATGTCTCTGCTTTTTAATATGCTGTCTAGGTTGGAGATTCCACTGTAGATATGTACTACATCTTCATCCATTTATCTGTCAATGGAAATTTAGGTTATTACACAGCTGAGGCCAGCACAATGTTGCTAATTAACTACTGTTAATTTATTATTAATAAATGAATAATATAATTAGCAATAATTTATTAGTTATTGTTATTCAGTTGCAAAGTTGTGTCCAAGTCTTTGTGACCCCATGGACTGCAGCATGCGAGGCTTCTGTGTCCTTCACTGTCTCCTGGAGTTTGTTCAAATTCATGTCAATTGAGTCAGGGATGCTATCTAACCATCCATCCTCTGGTGTCCCCTTCTTCTCCTGCCTTCACTCTTTCCCAGCATCAGGGTCTTTTCCAATGAGTCAGCTCTTCGCATCAGGTGGCCAAAGTATTGGAGCCTCAGCTTCAGCTTCAGTCCTTTCAGTGAATATTTAGGGCTGATTTCCTTTAGAATTGACTGGTTTGATCTCCTTTCAGTCCAAGGGACTCTCAAGAGTCTTCTCCAGCACCATAATTCAAAAGCATCAGTTCTTTGGCTCTCAGCCTTCTTTATGGTCCAGTTCTCACATCTGTATATGACTACTGGAAAAAATAGCTATACTTTAATTAAAAAAATAAAATTGACTAAAAGGGCCATGACTTTGATTTTTTTTCTAAGGTATTACTTCTGGCTTTGTTCCATTATTGAGCAGAGAACTGTAAAATGGCTCCTAATAAGGGCATAGGTGACTAGATGAGCAACAGTCAAAAGCATCTTGCTTATACTAAGGTGATGATATCATGTTCACATGCTCGCATCCTGTCTCCCTGAGTAAGTGGCCAGTCTTCCAAGAAGAAATAGGCCCCAAACAGCAACGCCACTTCTCCGAGCTGTATCTGGGAGTCCTGCCAGATTATGGTGGTCAATCAATCTGAAAGGAAATCAACCCTGAATACTCACTGGAAGGACTGACGCTGAAGCTCCAATACTTTGGCCACTTGATGCGAAGAGCCGACTCATCGGAAAAGACCCTGATGCTGGGAAAGACTGAAAGCAGGAGAAGGGGGCAGCAGAGAACGGGATGGTTAGACAGCATCCCCGACTCAATGGACATGAACGTGAGCAAACTCCGAGAGGCAGTGGAGGACAGAGGAGCCTGGCAGGCTGCAGTCCCTGGGGTCGCAGAGTCAGACACGACTTAGAGACGGAGCAACGAGAGGAATCAGGGGCACAGCTTCATCTTGGCGCATGAGCTGGATGGAGCAACGACACCGCCAAAAAAGACAGTTCTGCTATGAGTCATTTTCCTGATTGATCTGATTTGCCTTGAAGGTTAATGTATTCTAAACTAATTCCAAGATTAATAACCACTTAAAGACACATGAGAGACATTTCACTCTCTGCGAGCACTGAGTCATAACCTCGTTCATTGCCTCTTCAATGACTTTGGGAGTTATCTGATGAGATTTAAAGGGAGATTTGATTGCAGGATATGGAGACTGACAGGTGCAATGCATAAAGGGCTTTAGAACTTATTCCTGTTAATAATAAAAACAAGCTTGTAATTTGATTTTCAGTAATAGGATCTTTGGAAGCAAATATTTATTTTCGAGGTGGAAATCATTTTTATTTATCAAATGAGATAATTGAATATGCCGTTATGCAAAAAGGGAAAGGTTGCTTTTAGGATAAAAAGTGACACACAGGTTTTTATTTCACCTCATTTCATTTATTCAGCCAAAACCAGCAGCCCGTTGCTGAGAGATCCCTGCGTGTGGGCATCTTAAATAGAGGTTCATAAACAGTGTTTTCTCTCTTCGTTTTCCATCAGTTGGAACATAGTATTTACCAATTTCATGTGGTTCACATCATTTGGGCATCATTAAAGTTGAGGTATTTCTTGTTGTTGTTTATTTGCTGAGTCCTGTCTGACTCTTTGCGACCCCATGGACTGTATCCTGCCAGGCTCCTCTGTCCATGGGATTTCCCAGGCACGAACACTGAAGTGACTTGCCATTTCCTCCTCCAGGGGATATTTCTGACCCAGGGATTGAGCCCACGTCTCCTGCATTGGCAGGCAGAATTCTTTACCACGGAGCCACCAGGGAAGCCCCCCAACCCAACAAATGGCAAGATCCTGCCAACAAAGCTCTCTCCTCTACTGAAGGCAGGCAGAAAAGGGGACGACAGGGATGAGACGGTTGGCTGGCATCACTGACTCAATGGACATTGGTTTGGGTAGACTCTGGGGGGTGGTGAAGGACAGGGAAGCCTCGCAGGCTGCAGTCTGTGGGGTTGCCAGAGCCGGACACGCCTGAGAGGCTGGACACAGCTCCTTCTGGTGTTTCCCCTCAGCTTTTCTCCACCTTCTCTTTCCGTCATTGGTCTCCTTTCCCATTGATCTAACTCTACCTGAAATTCCCAAGTTTAACGTGGACGCTGATATGCAGTCAGTGAGATTATATTGGAAGGGAAGAAGTGGCAGGGAAGTGCTGTTAGGATTTATTGTTATCGGAGTGAATGGAATGACAATTAGGACTTCCTTCATATCCGCTTCAAGCTGTGATCTGCAGCTACTTGAAGAGAACTGGGTTGAATTAGGCTTTTGGACAAGTCCCCTTCCTCTTCCTTATCATCCCTAGTTCAGCATACATGAGAAATTTCCTAGACTTTGCCTCTTTTGCTACTTAGAGCTCTTCCATGAGGGAGGCGACTTCATTGTCTCCCATTTTACAGCAAAGAAAGCCGTCATTTTCTGTTTCCCTGCAAATGTGTCTAAGTGAGAACTAGAGTTGCCATATGCCCTCCTAGTCTTTCCTCAACCCAAACAAGTGAGTTCTTCAAGGAAATCCTGGAACGTATGAAGGAGAGTCGCTAGTTTTATTTCCTGTTTGGGAGCTGCGCAGGCAGTAAACTTAGATTTGTGTCTCTACCCAAATAGGGTCATGAAGGACGCGGAGAAAACCCACAGACTCAGCCAGGCGTGGTCCTGTGTGATGCTGTAAAGACGTGGGTGTTTCTCTTAAGCCCCTTGGGCAGGATGGGAACTGGGCTGGCTCTTTTTCACTGGCGTTTCTCCCCAGTGGCCGCCGACTGGACCAAGCGGCTGAGGGAAATGACAGATGGAAGGACCCCACAGAACCCTGCGGAACTCCCGGTGACCCACAGAAAGTGGCATTTCGTTGGCACCATGCAGAGGCCACTGAGGGCCAGTAAGACATCAGAGAGGCAGCATCACCCCCGAGGGAGGGTGGAGGCCCAGCTCACAGTGGGACGTGTCCCAGACCAGCACCAGAGCGTGACAGCCAGGGAGAGCAGCCAGGGGAGGTGTGCAAGGGTGCGCACGCCCTTCTCCCCGCTCCTGGCGGCTCTATCCACAAGTCCGGCACGCGCTCGGGGAGGTGACCTGGAACTGGTATGAGATTGAGACTTTAAGTGGTACTGGACGAAGTCTTAGCAGCCACAGTGGGCAAGAGTTTTTGAATCTGCACAAAGCTGTTAAGAGATTTAGAAAGAGGGTTTCAACTGCTCAGAGAAAAGGAGTGATTGTGGGGAAAAATAGTTTCCTGTCTACACCCACCTTAAAGAGTGGACTCTACCATAGTTCAAAGTGCCGTATATATGTCAAGACCAGTTACCTCTCAACAACAGTGATATCACTTATTGGCTCTCAGCTGTTGCTTTAATACAACACACAAAATAACATATATGTAAAGTATATTTGAATTCTGAAGCATGATAATGAAACAGACAACCGGACCTTACCACCCACCTTAAGAAGTCAAGTATCACCTTTATCATCAGAGTCCTTGTGTGTCCGCCTTGGGGCTTCCGTGGTGGCCCAGATGGTAAAGAATCTGCCTGCAATGCAGCAAACCCGGGTTCGATCTCTGGGTTGGGAAGATCCCCTGGAGGGAATGGCTGATCACTTCTATATTCTTGTCTGGAGAATTCCAACTGCAGAGGAGCCTGGTGGGCTACAGTCCACGGGGTCGCAAAGAGTCAAACATGACTGAGCAGCTAACACTTCACTTTCATTTTTTTATGTCTCTCTTTGATCTTGTCTCCTCTGCTTAGTTTATTTAGCTTTCTGAATTTTTTGCTTTTTATTCCCTTGATTTAGAGAAAAAGTAGCTCTCGCATGTCAGGTTGCTGAGGGCAAGGGACTCCAGTTGACATCTCTGTCTGTGGAAGTCAAAGCTGCCTTGCTGGAATGTAAGCCACATCCCACCTAGAACATGAGATGTTATTTGTCTGATTCTCTCTCTAATCTCTAGCTAGTTGCCTGGCCCCCAGAGTATCCAACACATGTCCACATGTGGGATGCTGAGATTTGTGATGAGGACTGTGACTGATCACCTCTACGGAACACATGCTCTGGGCCAGGCTCTGCTTATCTTTTTCTCTTTTTCTACAATATCCTTTAAAGCAGTTTGTATTAATACTGCTTTACATATGAACAAACCAAAGGGTCATTTAATAAAGCTACACTCAGCTAGTTAATGGCTGGACCAGACTGGAAGCCAGCTCTTCCAGGTGACCAAACTTGCCCTCTTTTCATGGTGCTAACTTGAATCGATCCACTTCTCAGCATCTCTTATAGGATCAGGCATGTGTGTGTGCTCAGTCATGTCTGACTCTTTGTGACCCCATGGACTGTAGCCTGCCAGGCTCCTCTGTCCATGGCATTTCCCAAGCAAGAATACTGGAGTGAGTTGCCATTTCCTACTTCAAGTGATCTTACCGACCCAGGGATTGAACCCGTGTCTCTTGAGTCTCCTGCATGGGCAGGCCATGGGCAGGCCACCTGGGAAGCCCAGGATCAGGTCTAGGGCATGTTATATAATTGAGATCTAGAGAGTTCCAAGTAGTCTGATGATCAACAGGAGTGTGACGTGATTCCCAGCACTGCCTTTCTGGTGAGTTCAAGGTTTTCTGTTGTTGTCTTTGCACTTCCTTACATCGTATCTTTGATTGGTAACTACTAAAAAGAATGATTTACAGGAAAAGTTGCCTCAGGAACTACAACTGGTTATTTATCTGCAGCCTTTGTGGCATAAACATTGGATGTACAATGGGACTTGTGCTAAGAAATGATTTATCTCCACATGCTATTGATTCTCTCATGAGTCAGGAATGGTGCAATTGAGCAGAGTGATGTGTGATTTATGAAGAGGTATCAACAAAGAATAGAAATTGGATGTCTCCATAGCTGGGTCCATTTGATTTCCTCTCTTGCTGCATTGAACCCAGATACATTTCACAATTGAATCAGTTACCTACTGTGGGTACCATGTCCCAGCCAACTGTTTAGAAAGGCGATCTTATCATTGATAAGATCCTTTAAATTGTGCTTGTCAACCAAAAAGTGTCTTTACAAACGCTATGAGGTTTCATATCTCTTCTTTCACAATGAATTGCGAGGTCAGTGTCTTCTCAGCTTGAGCCTTTTTAATCGGAAGTTCTGGCTGCCGGACTTGTCACATCCCCAGATATTTTAATCTCTTGTTTCATCTCCTTGAATCTTTGCTGATTTGATGTATATGTGTAATTAGTAATTATTAATATATAGCACATAACAGTGTATCATGTTAGTGATATGATATGATATGATATGAGTTCCTGAGCCAAAACCAGCCAACAAAGCTCTGTGTTTTCTTAACTCTCAGAAACATGCAGAGCAAGATGTGCTTGCTGTTTTAAGTTGCTGAGCTTGGGGGTAATTTGTTACAGTGATAGACACTTTACTAGCCGTTGCAAACCCTGCTTTGGCCTTTGACATTCCTAGCCTCTCTGCTCTCTTTTCTTACCATCTCTTTCTCTCTCTCCCTTTCTTTCTTTCTTGTTCTATATCCCTTGGCATCATTTATTCATTGTTTGTGTTTATTGTCTATCTCTCTCCTTCTAAAATGTAAGTTTCACAAAGATCGAGGTTTGGATTTGTGTTAAGTATTATAGCTTAAGTGCCTAATACAGAGGGACTCAGTGAATGTCTATTGAAAGAGTAAATAAATACAACAGACATGAAATTGTCTTGTTTAATTATGGTTTAGAGAAAAATTTCATATTCAGGTTTTTGGCTTTGTTTCATTTAGTTTTGGTCCCAACTCAGATCTGCCCTAAACTTGAAACATTTTAGAAATTTAGGTTCAGAGAGCTAAGAGATAAAGATTCCTGCTGTTTGAGGGAATTTTTTAAAAATGTCATTAAAAATCTGATTCTTTTTTCTAGGTGGTTATAAATTTTGGTAAATTTGCCTACTGGGGAAAGAGGGATGAAACAAATGGCCTTCTGTTTAAATGACTTTCACTTGAGTTTTATTTCATTTGTGCATAGCTTCAGTATGAAGTTGGTTTAGGATTCTTTTGATAATAAGCAATGCTGAAGAAATGGAAGTAATCACAGTGGGCTGTATGTATGTGTGAGGGGGGTTGGGGGGAGGGGAACCAAGGCTTCGTATTTCTCTTTCTTCCTAATTGATTCCAGCTTTTCATCTTCTCTCCAATGAGACTCTGAATTTTGTTTCTCCCTCTTAGACACACCGAGTGTGCTCCAGTTGTCCCATCCACCCTGACGTGTGTACTTTCAATTCCGAGGATTTAGTTCAGTTCAGTCCATCAGCCATGTCCTACTCTTTGCAACCCCATGGACTGCAGCACACCAAGCCTCCCTGTCCATCACCAACTCCCAGAGTTTATTCAAACTCAAGTCCATTGAGTAGGTGATGCCATCCAACCATCTCATCCTCTGTCATCCCCTTCTCTTCCTGCCTTCAATCCTTCCCAGCATCAGGGTCTTTTCAAATGAATCAGCTCTTCGCATCAAGTGGCCAAAGTATTGGAGTTTCAGCTTCACCATCAGTCCTTCCAGTGAATATTCAGGACTGATTTCCTTTAGGATGGACTGGTTGGCTCTCCTAGCAGTCCAAGGGACTCTCAAAAAGACTCTCCACCACAGTTCAAAAGCATCAGTTCTTCGGTGCTCAGCTTTCTTCACAGTCCAACTCTCATATCCATACATGACCACTGGAAAAACCATAGCCTTGACTAGACAGACCTTTATTGACAAAATAATGTCTCTGCTTTTATTTTTTATTTTTTTAATTAATTAATTAATTTATTTTTTCAGTGGGTTTTGTCATACAGTGATATGAATCAGCCATAGATTTACACGTATTCCCCATCCCGATCCCTCCTCCCACCTCCCTCTCCACCCGATTCCTCTGGGTCTTCCCAGTGCACCAGGCCCGAGCACTTATCTCATGCATCCCACCTGGGCTGGTGATCTGTTTCACCATAGATAAAATACATGCTGTTCTTTCGAAACATCCCACCCTCACCTTCTCCCACAGAGTTCAAAAGTCTGTTCTGTACTTCTGTGTCTCTTTTTCTGTTTTGTATATAGGGTTGTTGTTACCATCTTTCTTTTTTTTTTTTTATTTATTTTTTCAGTGGGTTTTGTCATACATTGACATGAATCAGCAATAGATTTACACGTATTCCCCATCCCGATCCCCCCTCCCACCTCCCTCTCCACCCGATTCCTCTGGGTCTTCCCAGTGCACCAGGCCTGAGCACTTGTCTCATGCATCCCACCTGGGCTGGTGACCTGTTTCACCATAGATAATATACATGCTGTTCTTTCGAAACATCCCACCCTCACCTTCTCCCACAGAGTTCAAAAGTCTGTTCTGTACATCTGTGTCTCTTTTTCTGTTTTGCATATAGGGTTGTCGTTACCATCTTTCTAAATTCCATATATATGTGTTAGTATGCTGTAATGTTCTTTATCTTTCTGGCTTACTTCACTCTGTATAATGGGCTCCAGTTTCATCCATCTCATTAGAACTGGTTCAAATGAATTCTTTTTAACGGCTGAGTAATATTCCATGGTGTATATGTACCACAGCTTCCTTATCCATTCATCTGCTGATGGGCATCTAGGTTGCTTCCATGTCCTGGCTATTATAAACAGTGCTGCGATGAACATTGGGGTGCACCTGTCTCTTTCAGATCTGGTTTCCTCAGTGTGTATGCCCAGAAGTGGGATTGCTGGGTCATATGGCAGTTCTATTTCCAGTTTTTTAAGAAATCTCCACACTGTTCTCCATAGCGGCTGTACTAGTTTGCATTCCCACCAACAGTGTAAAAGGGTTCCCTTTTCTCCACACCCTCTCCAGCATTTATTGCTTGTAGACTTTTGGATAGCAGCCATCCTGACTGGCGTGTAATGGTACCTCATTGTGGTTTTGATTTGCATTTCTCTGATAATGAGTGATGTGGAGCATCTTTTCATGTGTTTGTTAGCCATCTGTATGTCTTCTTTGGAGAAATGTCTGTTTAGTTCTTTGGCCCATTTTTTGATTGGGTCATTTATTTTTCTGGAATTGAGCTTCAAGAGTTGCTTGTATATTTTTGAGATTAATCTTTTGTCTGTTTCTTCATTTGCTATTATTTTCTCCCAATCTGAGGGCTGTCTTTTCACCTTACTTATAGTTTCCTTTGTTGTGCAAAAGCTTTTAAGTTTCATTAGGTCCCATTTGTTTAGTTTTGCTTTTATTTCCAATATTCTGGGAGGTGGGTCATAGAGGATCTTGCTGTGGTTTATGTCAGAGAGTGTTTTGCCTATATTCTCCTCTAGGAGTTTTATAGTTTCTGGTCTTACATTTAGATCTTTAATCCATTTTGAGTTTATTTTTGTGTATGGTGTTAGAAGGTGTTGTAGTTTCATTCTTTTACAAGTGGTTGACCAGCTTTCCCAGCACCACTTGTTAAAGAGGTTGTCTTTTTTCCATTGTATATCCTTGCCTCCTTTGTCAAAGATAAGGTGTCCATAGGTTCGTGGATTTATCTCTGGGCTTTCTATTTTGTTCCATTGATCTATATTTCTGTCTTTGTGCCAGTACCATACTGTCTTGATGACTGTGGCTTTGTAGTATAGTCTGAAGTCCGGCAGGTTGATTCCTCCAGTTCCATTCTTCTTTCTCAAGATTACTTTGGCTATTCGAGGTTTTTTGTATTTCCATACAAATTGTGAAATTATTTGTTCTAGTTCTGTGAAAAATACCGTTGGTAGCTTGATAGGGATTGCATTGAATCTATAGATTGCTTTGGGTAGAATAGCCATTTTGACAATATTGATTCTTCCAATCCATGAGCATGGTATGTTTCTCCATCTGTTTGTGTCCTCTTTGATTTCTTTCATCAGTGTTTTATAGTTTTCTCTGTATAGGTCTTTTGTTTCTTTAGGTAGATATATTCCTAAGTATTTTATTCTTTTTGTTGCAATGGTGAATGGTATTGTTTCCTTAATTTCTCTTTCTGTTTTTTCATTGTTAGTATATAGGAATGCAAGGGATTTTTGTGTGTTAATTTTATATCCTGCAACTTTACTATATTCATTGAGTAGCTCTAGTAATTTTCTGGAAGAGTCTTTAGGGTTTTCTATGTAGAGGATCATGTCATCTGCAAACAGTGAGAGTTTCACTTCTTCTTTTCCTATCTGGATTCCTTTTACTTCTTTTTCTGCTCTGATTGCTGTGGCCAAAACTTCCAACACTATGTTGAACAGTAGTGGTGAGAGTGGGCACCCTTGTCTTGTTCCTGATTTCAGGGGAAATGCTTTCAATTTTTCACCATTGAGGGTGATACTTGCTGTGGGTTTGTCATATATAGCTTTTATTATGTTGAGGTATGTTCCTTCTATTCCTGCTTTCTGGAGAGTTTTAATCATGAATGGGTGTTGAATTTTGTCGAAGGCTTTCTCTGCATCTATTGAGATAATCACATGGTTTTTATCTTTCAATTTGTTAATGTGGTGTATTACATTGATTGATTTGTGGATATTAAAGAATCCTTGCATTCCTGGGATAAAGCCCACTTGGTCATGGTGTATGATTTTTTTAATATGTTGTTGGATTCTGTTTGCTAGAATTTTGTTAAGGATTTTTGCATCTATGTTCATCAGTGATATTGGCCTGTAGTTTTCTTTTTTTGTGGCATCTTTGTCTGGTTTTCGAATTAGGGTGATGGTGGCCTCATAGAATGAGTTTGGAAGTTTACCTTCCTCTGCAATTTTCTGGAAGAGTTTGAGTAAGATAGGTGTTAGCTCTTCTCTAAATTTTTGGTAGAATTCAGCTGTAAAGCCATCTGGTCCTGGGCTTTTGTTTGCTGGAAGATTTTTGATTACAGTTTCGATTTCCTTGCTTGTGATGGGTCTGTTAAGATCTTCTATTTCTTCCTGGTTCAGTTTTGGAAGGTTATACTTTTCTAAGAATTTGTCCATTTCATCCAAGTTGTCCATTTTATTTGCATAGAGCTGCTGGTAGTAGTCTCTTATGATCCTTTGTATTTCAGTGTTGTCTGTTATGATCTCTCTATTTTCATTTCTAATTTTGTTAATTTGGTTCTTCTCTCTTTGTTTCTTAATGAGTCTTGCTAATGGTTTGTCAATTTTGTTTATTTTTTCAAAAAACCAGCTTTTAGCTTTGTTGATTTTTGCTATGGTCTCTTTAGTTTCTTTTGCATTTATTTCTGCCCTAATTTTTAAGATTTCTTTCCTTCTGCTAAACCTGGGGTTCTTCATTTCTTCCTTCTCTAATTGCTTTAGGTGTAGAGTTAGGTTATTTATTTGGCTTTTTTCTTGTTTCTTGATGTAAGCCTGTAATGCTATGAACCTTCCCCTTAGCACTGCTTTTACAGTGTCCCATAGGTTTTGGGTTGTTGTGTTTTCATTTTCATTCATTTCTATACAGATTTTGATTTCTTTTTTGATTTCTTCTATGATTTGTTGGTTATTCAGAAGCATATTATTTAGCCTCCATATGTTTGAATTTTTAACAATTTTTTTCCTGTAATTGAGATCTAATCTTACTGCACTGTGGTCAGAAAAGATGACTGGAATGATTTCAATTTTTTTGAATTTTCCAAGACCAGATTTATGGCCCAGAATGTGATCTATTCTGGAGAAGGTTCCGTGTGCACTTGAGAAAAAGGTGAAGTTGATTGTTTTGGGGTGAAATGTCCTATAGATATCAATTAGGTCTAGCTGGTCCATTGTGTCATTTAAGGTTTGTGTTTCCTTGTTAATTTTCTGTTTAGTTGATCTATCCATAGTTGTGAGTGGGGTATTAAAGTCTCCCACTATTATTGTGTTACTATTAATTTCCTCTTTCATACTCGTTAGTGTTTGCCGAACATATTGCGGTGCTCCTATGTTGGGTGCATATATATTTATAATTGTTATATCTTCTTCTTGGATTGATCCTTTGATCATTATGTAGTGTCCTTCTTTGTCTCTTTTCACATCCTTTATTTGAAAGTCTATTTTATCTGATATGAGTATTGCGACTCCTGCTTTCTTTTGGTCTCCGTTTGTGTGAAATATTTTTTTCCAGCCCTTCACTTTTAGTCTGTATGTGTCTCTTGCTTTGAGGTGGGTCTCTTGTAGACAGCATATATAAGGGTCTTGTTTTTGTATCCATTCAGCCAATCTTTGTCTTTTGGTTGGGGCATTCAACCCATTTACATTTAAGGTAATTATTCATAGGTGTGGTCCCGTTGCCATTTACTTTGTTGTTTTGGGTTCACGTTTATACAACCTTTCTGCATTTCCTGTCTAGAGAATATCCTTTAGCATTTGTTGAAGAGCTGGTTTGGTGGTGCTGAATTCTCTCATCTTTTGCTTGTCTGTAAAGCTTTTGAATTCTCCTTCATATCTGAATGAGATCCTTGCTGGGTACAGTAATCTAGGTTGTAGGTTATTTTCTTTCATTACTTTCAGTACGTCCTGCCATTCCCTTCTGGCCTGGAGGGTTTCTATTGATAGATCAGCTGTTATCCTTATGGGAATCCCTTTGTGTGTTATTTGTTGTTTCTCCCTTGCTGCTTTTAATATTTGTTCTTTGTGTTTGATCTTTGTTAATTTGATTAATATGTGTCTTGGGGTGTTTCGCCTTGGGTTTATCCTGTTTGGGACTCTCTGGGTTTCTTGGACTTGGGTGGCTATTTCCTTCCCCATTTTAGGGAAGTTTTCAGCTATTATCTCCTCGAGTATTTTCTCATGGCCTTTCTTTTTGTGTTCTTCTTCTGGAACTCCTATGATTCGAATGTTGGGGTGTTTCACATTGTCCCAGAGGTCCCTGAGGTTGTCCTCATTTTTTTTGATCCTTTTTTCTTTTTTCCTCTCTGCTTCATTTATTTCCACCATTTTATCTTCTACCTCACTTATCCTATCTTCTGTCTCCGTTATTCTACTCTTAGTTCCCTCCAGAGTGTTTTTGATCTCATTCATTGCATTATTCATTTTTAATTGACTCATTTTTATTTCTTCTAGGTCTTTATTAAACATTTCTTGCATCTTTTCAATCTTTGTCTCCAGGCTATTTATCTGTAACTCCATTTTGTTTTCAAGATTTTGGATCATTTTTGTTATCATTATTCTAAATTCTTTTTCAGGTAGATTCCCTATCTCCTCCTCTTTTGTTTGACTTGGTGGGCATTTTTCATGTTCCTTTACCTGTTGGGTATTTCTCCACCTTTTCATCTTGTTTAGATTGCTGTGTCTGGAGTGGGCTTTCTGTATTCTGGAGGTCTGTGGTTCCTTTTTATTGTGGAGGTTTTACCCAGTGGGTGAGGTTAGACGATTGGCTTGTTAAGGTTTCCTGGTTAGGGAAGTTTGCGTCAGTGTTCTGGTGCGTGGAACTTGATTTCTTCTCTCTGGAGAGCAATGGAGTGCTCAGTAATGAGTTTTGAGATGGGTCTGTGTGTTAGGTGTCACCTTGGGCAGCCTGTATGTTGACGTTTAGGGCTATGTTCCTGCGTTGCTGGAGAATTTGCGTGATATGTCTTGCTCTAAAACTTATTGGCTCTTGGGTGGTGTTTGGTTTCAGTGTAGGTACGGAGGCTTTTGGATGGTCACTTATTACTTAAAGTTCCATGTAGTCAGGAGTTTTCTGGTGTTCTCTGGTTTTGGGCTTAAGTCTCCTGCCTCTGGATTTTAGTTTTATTCTTCCTGTAGTCTCAGGACTTCTCCAACTATACAGCACTGATAATAAAACTTCTAGGTTAATGGCGAAAAGATTCTCCCCTGTTAGGGACACCCAGAGAGGTTCACAGAGTTACATGAAGAAGAGGAGAGGGAGAAGGGAGATAGAGATGAGCAGGAGGAGAAAAAGGGGGACTCAAGAGGAGAGAGACAGATCTACGCAGCTGTCTGTTCCCAGAGTGTTCTCCGTAGCTCAGACACCCACCAAGATTCACAGAATTGGATTGGGAAGAAAAGGGAAAAGGAAGAAATAGAGGTGTTCTGAGGTAGAAAATGGAGAGTCAAGATTGGGAGAGAATAATCAACACACTCCTGGATAAAAATGGGAACTGAATATTGGATTCTTAAATGTTCACAATTTATATCACATACTGAAAAACAAAAATTAAAAATCTAGAGTAGAGATTAGACTCTTAAAAATACTATATTAAAAACAAAAACCAAAACACACACACAAAATTTTTTTTTAAATATATATGAAGTTCAGTTTAAAAATAGGGCTTCTCTTCTTTTTTTTTTTGTAAGGTTATAGTGTATTGAAAATGAAAATTAAGGAGTGGTAGAGGAGTACTAGAGGACTTTAAAAGAAATAAGAGAAAAAGAAAAATAGAAAATAGAAGAGAAAAAGGAGGAAAAAAAAAAAAAGAATTTTCCCTAATTAAAAAAATCATAAAAATCTATGAAAATGAAAGTGAAGGAGTAATGGAGGAGTAATAGGGAATTTTAAAGGAAAATAAAAGAGAAAAAATAAAAAAGAAAAAATAAAAAAAATTTTTTTTTCTTATTTAAAAAAAAAAAAAAAGTAAAAATATATCTAGGAGTTTCTCTGGAGCTGTTGCGGTCAGCGTGGGTTCGGCTCAGTTTCAGATAGCTCCTTGCTCCAGCTTCCGCTTCTCGGTATCTACAGGCCCCTTCCGGTGTAATCGGTGTTTTCTACAGGGGTTTTAATCTGTTGCACCGCTCTCTCCTGAAGCGGTTCCCTTTGTTTATTTGGCTTCTGTTTGCCGGTCTCTTCAGAGCCTCATTTCCGCCCTGACACAGGCGGGCGGAGGTGGACTCTTATTCAGGTAGCTAGTTCCGTCCTCTGCGGGGACGGGCCAGCGCCGCGGGGAGGGGCCGGCGCCGCGGGGCGGGGCCGGCGCCGCGGGGCGGGGCCGGCGCCGCGGGGCGGGGCCGGCGCCGCGGGGAGGGGCCGGCGCCGAGGGGACGGGCCGGCGCCGCGGGGAGGGGCCGGCGCCGCGGGGAGGGGCCGGCGCCGCGGGGAGGGGCCGGCGCCGCGGGGAGGGGCCGGCGCCGCGGGGCGGGGCCGGCGCCGCGGGGAGGGGCCGGCGCCGCGGGGAGGGCCTGACGCTGCGGGGAGGGGCTGACGCTGTGGGGACGGGCTGACGCTGCGGGGAGGGGCTGACGCTGCTTTCTCCGTCTGCGCTGCTCAGGCTCCCTGCTGTTCTACATGGAGCGCGCCCCGCGCTGCGCGAGGTTCCAGCCCTCGGGTGTTCCACAAAAGCGCGGAAGGAAAAGCTGCGCCTGCTCTCTGTGCCTTCCCCGTCAGAGCGGTCCAGGCAGCCAGGGGCTTGGTGGGCGCACTCTCCCCAGGTGTGGCACGCCCACTCCCTTCTGCGGACCCAGACTCAGTTTCCGCCGGCCCCAGTCGGGTGCGCGCGCCTTCTGCCCTCCGCGTCCCCAGCCCCAGTCCCCGCCCGCGCCGGTCGGGTGCCTGCGCCCTGTGTCTCGCCGCGACCTTCCCCGCCCCCCTGCCTCCTGCCTCCAGCGGGGCTGGGCCGGTCCGCAGCCTGCGAGCTCTTCTCTGGACTTTCTCGGTCCCTTTGTTCTGCGAACGACCGGCAGCGTGTTCGGGCCGGTTAACTTTCTCTCTCTCTTTTGCTCTCCCACAGTTCAAGTTGGCAGCTCACAGAAGCTCCCTCCGATTGTCCTCAGGGCACTCAGGCCCGGACCCTGCCCCAAGCAAAGCCGCCTGCTCCTCTCCGTGCCGCCCCCACTTGCTGTTGGCGGGTGCGGGTGTCTGGGGTACTTTTCTGCTGAGAGTTGCTTTTAGGCACGTAATCTGTGGTTTTATTTATTGTTTCCCTCCCAGTCAGGTTGCCCTCCTAGATTCAAACACTTCCCCCAGGCCCGCCAGTGCGAGGGTTTCCAGGTGTCTGGAAACGTCCTCTAAAGACTCCCTTCCCAGGACGGATCTCCGTCCTTAGCTCTTTTGTCTCACTTTTTATCTTTTATATTTTGTCCTACCTCCTTTCGAAGACAATGGGCTGCTTTTCTGGGCGCCTGATGACCTCAGCTAGCGGTCAGAAGTTGTTTTGCGAAGTTTGCCCTGCGTTCAGTTATTCTTTTGATGAATTTGTAGGAGAGAAAGTGGTCTCCCCGTCCTACTCCTCCGCCATCTTGGCTCCTCCCTCTGTCTCTGCTTTTAATATGCTGTCTGGGTTGGTCATAACTTTTCTTCCAAGGAGTGTCTTTTAATTTCATGGCTGCAGTCACCATCTGCAGTGATTTTGGAGCCCAGAAAAATAAAGTCAGCCACGGTTTCCACTGTTTCTCCATCTATTTGCCATGAAGTGATGGGACCAGATGCCATGATCTTTGTTTTCTGAATGTTGAGCTTTAAGCCAACTTTTTCACTCTCCTCTTTCACTTTCACCAAGAGGCTCTTTAATTCTTCTTCACTTTCTGCCTTAAGGGTGGTGTTATCTGCATATCTGAGTTTATTGATATTTCTCTTGGCAATCTTGATTCCAGCTTGTGCTTCCTCCAGCCCAGCATTTCTCATAATGTACTCTGCATATAAATTAAATAAGCATGGTGACAATATATAACCTTGACGTACTCCTTTTCCTATTTGGAACCAGTTTGTGGTTCCATGTCCAGTTCTAACTGTTGCTTCCTGACCTGCATACAGATTTCTCAAGAGGCAGGTCAGGTGGTCTGGTATTCCCATCTCTTGAAGAATTTTCCACAGTTTATTGTGATCTACACAGTCAAAGGCTTTGGCATAGTCAATAAAGCAGAAATAGGTGTTTTTCTGGAACTCTCGTGCTTTTTCAATGATCCAACAGATGTTGGCAATTTGATCTCTGGTTCCTCTGCCTTTCCTAAATTCATATTGAACATCTGGAAGTTCATGGTTCACGTATTGTTGAAGCCTGGTTTGGAGAATTTTGAGCATTAGTTTACTGGTGTGTGAGATGAGTGCAATTGTGTGGTAGTTTGAACATTCTTTGGCATTTCCTTTCTTTGGGATTGGAATGAAAACCTGACCTTTCCAGTCCTGTGGCCACTGCTGAGTTTTCCAAATTTGCTGGCATATTGAGTGCAACACTTTCACAGCATCATCTTTTAGGATTTGAAATAGCTCAGCTGGAATTACATCACCTCCACTAGCTTTGTTTGTAGTGATGCCCACTTGACTTCACATTCTAAGATGTCTGGCTCTCGGTGAGTGACACCATCGTGATTATCTGGGTCGTGAAGATCTTTCTTGTACAGTTCTTCTGTGTATTCTTGCCACCTCTTCTTAATATCTTCTGCTTCTGTTAGGTTCCTACCATTTCTGTCCTTCATCAGACCCATCTTTGCATGAAATTTTCCCTTGGTTATCTCTAATTTTCTTGAAGAGATCTCTAGTGTTTCCCATTCTGTTGTTTTCCTCTATTTCTTTGCACTGATCCCTGGGGAAGGCTTTCTTATCTCTCCTTGCTATTCTTTGGAACTCTGCATTCAAATGGATATATCTTTCCTTTTTGCCTTTGCTTTTCACGTCCCTTCTTTTCACAGCTATTTGTAAGGCCTCCTCAGACAGCCATTTTGCCTTTTGCATTTCTTTTTCTTGGGGATGGTCTTGCTCCCTGTCTCCTGTACAATGTCATGAACCTCCATCCATGGTTCATCAGGCACTCTATCAGATCTAGTCACTTAAATCTATTTCTCACTTCCACTGTGTAATAGTTAGGGATTTGATCTAGGTTTAATTTCTAGGATTAGACATGCAATTAAGACTTAAGTAAAATAAACTACAAGAAAATGTGCAGCTCAATGAGACTGTGACACTGGTGAAAGATTGAGAATTCAAGACCTCCCACTGGTCAGAAATGGGGCTTTCCTCTCTCAGTGTTGAGTCTGGAAAACGCTGTTCCACGCTGCTAACCAGAATCAGGTGAAGCCAGACCTCAGTGCACTGATAGCACCTCCTTTCAGCCTTATAATGGATTTGCTGGGGCTAATTTTCAGAGCGATCTGTAGGCTCTCAGGGTCCACAGGAAGCAGCACAAATGATGTTATTTTAGCTTGTTTATCAGTGTATCACAGCATCTCTCCTTTCTTTCTTTTTTTTAACTTTTTACTTTGTATCGGGGTATAGCCAGTTAACAATAAAACAACATTTACAAACAAAGTTGGGATAGTTTCGGGTGGACAGTGAAGGAACTCAGCCACACATACACATGCATCCATTCTCCCCCAAACTCCCCTCCCATGCCCTCCTTGCCCAGCGCCTTGCCTTGTAAATCTTCCATTCACAGGCGAAATCTCTGTGATCCACTCGGCTGCCTTGAGTTGCAGCAACATTACTGTGAAAAATACGTTCATTTTCCACATGGAGAGGACTTAAGGGTTGCTGCATTCATTTTTTACCGCAGTCTGAGTACTTAATCATATGGACGTTGTTCAGCAAGAAAAGGATCTCTTCCTCTCTTCCCCAACAGCAACATTCTTGCAGTCTAAAGAAATATAAATATTGGAGCCTATTAATGAAAATGACATCCAACACTGATATATTAGAGCTCAAAAAGTGTGATTAAGTATGCAGTTAATTAACTCTTTTTGCTAGAATCATCTTAAATGTGTTCTCATATTTTAGAGCTGTTTTAACTGCCGGGAAAAGGTTAGTAGACTGGTCTGAGATAGTTGGAAGTCAGACACCATTAGTTTAATTAAATTCTATTAACATAACAAAACAGAGTTTGCATCTTCAGTTTTAAAAAGGATCCTAACGGGGAGAATCTCAGTGGTTGCAATAGCAGCTAGCAGGATGGAAGCGCCTCTTTCTAATCCGCAGCCTTCCTCACTTGTCCAGTGCATTTGTGGTCACTGCCATCACTTGTTCGGCAATAAATATTTATTAAGCAGGTGCTGGGTTTAGGCACTGATCCTGGTGTCGGGGAAGGACCGTGGGTGAAGTAGTCAAGGCCCTCCTCACGTGACACTTCTATCCCGGTGTGGGGGGTGGGATATAAAACGGATAAGTGGGACTTTCCTGGTAAGAGTCCACGTTGCCATGCAGGCGATGTGGGTTTGACCCCTGGTTGGGGAACAAAGATCCCACACGCTGGGGAACAGCTAAGCCAGCGCCCTGGAATTCCTGAGCCCACTGGACACAACAAAACATCCTGCATGATGCAGCACAGCCAAATAAACAAATAACTGATAAATACTAAAAATAAAGTGAAATTGATAAGCAAGATAATTACGGGTGGTGATAAATGTTACGAAGGTGCCCGGGAGGTATGTGAATAAGCAATCATTTTACTAAACCATCATGATTAAACGATCCTCTTTAGACTGGAAG
The DNA here is from genome assembly GCF_033118175.1 of Dama dama. Lineage (NCBI taxonomy): Eukaryota > Metazoa > Chordata > Mammalia > Artiodactyla > Cervidae > Dama > Dama dama. The sequence goes on from NC_083703.1 coordinate 81,344,951, forward strand.
GCTGCATACCCACTCTCTGAGGAGGTGGTTTGTACACCAAGACCCCAGAGACGCAGGAGTGGAGGACTTGGCAGGCGAAGGAAAGAGGGCGTGGGGAGGAGGAGGACGGGAGCCTGCTGATGGGTGGGCTCCGAGGGGAGTGGGGGCTGGATGACAAGGCGTCTGGGCGTGAAGACCGGGCTGCAGGCTTGGATTTTGTTCCCAGGGCAGTGGAGGCCATCACAGCGCAGGGCTGGGGTCTGGTTTAGACGGTTGATCTTGTCTTTGGTGCTGCTGTTTGGGGGAGGGACACAGAGGCTCAGGGGCGAAGTGGTTGGAACCTTTAGGAAGCTGATGAGTACTAAGTCACTTTAGTCGTGTCTGACTCTTTGGAAACCATGGACTGTAGCCTGCCAGGCTCCTCTGTGCATGGGATTCTCCAGGCAAGCATACCGGAGGGACTGCCATGCCCTCTTCCAGGGGATCATCCCAACCCAGGGATGGAACCCAGGTCTCTTAGGTCTCCCACATGGGCAGGCAGATTCTCTACCACTTGCGCCCCCAGGAAGCCCCGGAAGCTAAGACATCGTCACCGTGGTTGGGGTGCTCTTGCAAGGTGATGTGCTCAAGGATGGGGCCCTGAGTGCAGAGGCAGCTGCCTGGATGCTGAGCGTGATCTTCACCCTGGATAAACCTCATGGTGGCCTGAGGCCACCACACTGTGTGACCCCTACGTTTTTTCCCAGCTTGATTTCCTGCGACTTACCACTGCAGTGGGTGAAGGTCATTCAGACTGCTTGGTGACCTCACGCATTTGTACTTCTCACCTCTGCTCAGGGTATGGGTTCTGCGGAAACGTTCCACGTTCTCCACGATCTGTGTCCGTCCCCCCTGCAGGATGGAGTTGGGTACTGCTACCTCCAGGTGGCGCTAGTGGGCAAGACCCTGCCTGCCAATGCAGGGGACAGAAGAGATGCAGGTTCCATCCCCGGGTGGGGAAGATCCCCTGCAGGAGGGCATGGCAACCCACTCCAGTGTGCTTGCCTGGAGAATCCCGTGGACAGAGGAGCCTGGCGGACTACAGTGCGTGGGGTCGCAAAGAGTCGGACAAGACTGAGTGACTTAGCACACAGCGCACCTCTGAAAAGGGTTTCCCACGTGGCTCAGGAGTAAAGATCCGCCTGCCAATGCGGGAGACACAGGTTCAGCTGCTGGGTCAGGAAGATCCCCTGAAGAAGGAGATGGCAACCCACTCCAGTATTTTTGCCTGGGAAATCCCATGGACAGAGGAGCCTGGTGAGCTTCAGTCCCTAGGGACACAGAGTCGGGCATGGCTTAGCCCCTGAACAGCAGCAACAACCTCCAAAAAACCCGAGGGCCAGGCCAACCTCAAACCTCACATCTGCATCTGGATCAACCCGACTGTAGACAGCCTTCAGCAAGAGTCCCGGCATCCTCCTTAAAACCACACATTTCTGCGGCTCACTCAACATGATGTGCAAAATCAGCTGTTTGGCTCGGAGTTGGGAACGCCTAAGTTAGGCGTTGTAGGTGATTCAGGTATCCACTCGGATCCGTGAATGAATGAGCTCATGCTTCTTGTGTGTTGTCTGGTAACACTGGTTGTTTCTGTGACTCCTGAGTTTGCACAGAGAAGCCTGTGCTCCTTGGGTTCAGGATGATCTGGGTCGGTGAAGCTGCTCTGCAGCTGGCAGCTGTGTGTTGCCAGGCAGGTCAGTGTCTCTGAGAAGGGCGAATGCCCCTCCCCTTCCCCAACCGCACACTGCCAGATGGTTACGAGTAAATGAAGTGGTGTACGTGAAGTCACTGGCCTTGTTCCTGACTGAGCATTTGTCACGGTAAGAACAACTAAGATAATTAGTGAACGTGATGTAGGGGCCAGCAATATTCCAGGCACCTGTTAAAAGACATTCATTTATTAATTTTTTTGCTGTGCCGAGTCTTCATTTGTTTGCATGGACTTTCTCTAGTGGTGGCAGCCGGGGGCCGCTCCCTAGCTGGGGCGCCGGCTTCTCAGGGCAGCGCCTTCTCTTGTTGCGGAGCGCAGGTTCTTGGTGCGTGGCCTTCAGTAGTCATGGCTGAATTGCCCGTAGCACATGGGACCTTCCTGGACCAGGGATGGAACCGGGGTCCCTTGCATTGCAAGGTGCATTTTTAATCACTGGACCACCAGGGAAGCCCTAGGCAACGTTTTAATTGCTTTATATGTAGGAATTCATTTAATTTTCACAATTACCCAAGAGGTCAACTTTATTGCTATTTATCTCCATTTTGCTTCCCAGGTGGTGCTTAGTGGTAGAGAATCTGCCTGCTGATACAGGAGACACAGGCTGGATCCCTGAGTCAGGAAGATCCCTTGAGAAGGAAATGAATCACTCCATGTTCTTGCCTGGGAAATCCCTTGGACAGAGGAGCCTGGTGGGCTACAGTCCACGGGGTCGCGAACATGAGCGCACACACGTCTCCATTTTGCAGATGAAGAACCTGAGGCAGAGAGGAGTGAATAACTGATCTGACTGCAGAGAGCTAAGAAGGGGCCATAAGTAACTGTAAACTGTAAGTCCTGGTAACTAACAGCCCATGTGATTAGCTTGTTATGCTACCCTGCCTTTTACCAGAGCAACAGAGAGACCCAGGTGGGGACGTCATGTATGGGAGCGTTTGTTTCTTTGCTACAGTTTTTCATTAAGGAAGGAGAGCTGTTATATGTGCTCAGTATATAGCCAGTCTAGTTATCATTCTCCACATTCTTTTCCTTCTCTTCTTCCTCCTCCTCATGAAATCCTGGAGGTTCTACCTTCTAAAGCTCTTATTTTCGGAAGTGACTTCCATGGTCACCTTACACAAGCAAAGAGGTCAGCAACATGTGTTGAAAAAGAGGGTATAGATGTATTTAAGATATAGCACACAGACTTCTTGGTGGCTCAGTGGTCAAGAATCCCCCTGCCAGTGCAGGAGATTCAGGTTGGATCCCCGGGTGGGGAAGATCCCCTGGAGAAGGAAAGGGCAAACCATTCCAATATTCTTACCTGGGAAATCCCATAAACAGAGGACTCTGGTGAGCTACAGTCCATGGGGTTGCCAAAGAGTTGGACCCAACTTAGGAGCTAAAGAACAACAAGATACAGTGTGGTACCTGTAATGGGAAAGATGCTCAAAGAACATGTCCTGAGTGAATGAGCGAAATCAGACTTCTCTGCCTCTGTTTGCTCTTGACCTTCCTTAGGGTTGTTTTACCTTTGACCTTGGTACCATCATCTAAATAATCAACAATCTGGGCCTTGCATTGAACTCACCACTTTCCCCCCAACCTCTAACACATGCACAGAGAGACATATTACATGTCTTCCAATTTTTCATGTACTAAACCCAAGCATTCCAAACACCAGCGTGTGTCTTGGAAAGTAACAGGCTTCTGTGGCCATTGATTTTTATGATAATACCAAGGTAGCTTTAATTCCCTCTTATGCTGAATATATCTACCAAGAAGAATTAATGTGTGTTGCTATGAAGTTCTGAAGTCCTGCCTAAAATATATCGCCTCTAGCAGATTGTGCTGCTGTTCCTCTGTAAAGAGAAATGGAACGCCACTGATGTACAGATGTATTTAATGGGAAATAATGGGGCTGAGCTTTCCAACAGCTTGGGTGTCTCTTTGGGTTGTGAATGAGAGGAAGCTTGAGCAAAAAGAGGACTGTATTATAAGGACTCTGGGGTGTTTCTCCCACAATCGCAGGTCAGGATGTGGCTCTGCCTCTGGCGGATCTGGAATCAGAGACTCGTCCTTAGTAGCTGTTTAGTTGCTAAGCCGTGTCTGACTCTGCGACCCCTGTGGACTGTAGCCCACCAGGCTCCTCTGTCCACAGGATTCTCCAGGCAAGGACACTGGAGTGGGTTGCTGTGCCCTCCTCCAGGGGGTCTTCCCGCCCAGGGATGGAACCTGCATCTTCTGCGTTGGCAGGCGGATTCTCACCGCTGAGCCACCAGGGAAACCCCTGCACCCTAGACACGGGGTTTCCTACTGTCCTGCTTCTCTCTGTGCATCCGGTTTACCAACTTTACTCTCTTGGTCTACCCTTTACCAGCAACCTTGGCTTTTTACCCTGGTTGAAGGTGCTTCTCTGGGCTTTAGAGCTTCCAGTCTAGCACTTGTGTGTGACTTCTCTCTCTTAGCTGTAGTTCTCGGTTTCCCCAGGCAGTTCCTCCTGGTGCAGTCTGGACCAGGAGCCCACCCCTGGACCAATGGACAGAAAATGGGTTAATATAGACGGCTGTTCCTATTACAGCCATACAGATGGTTTGAAGAAATTGCTTCAGAAAGAGCAAACGGGCAGCTTGCCGACGGAAGCTAGAGCTGAAGAATGACACCAGGCAGATTAAACAGTGAAGCGTTTACTAAAATCTACCAGGAATATCTAATTGGTATTGCCATCCACATAATTGCCTCTGGCAAAAAAGGACTGTGGCTTTTCTCTATAAAGAGGGATGAAATGGAGTTGTGCTAGGTACATTTCATGGGAAATGTCAAGGCTGAGATTTCAGACGGCTAGAATGTGGAAAACCACCCCTTAGCTTTCAGAGAGTCTTTGTTTCACATATAGGGAACCATCTGGGTCATGAGTTTCCAGGACATCATACACCAAAAGTAAGCAGAGGGCTGATTATTATTTTTTAAAATTCAATTGGAGAGAATGGCTTTACAGTGTTGTGTTGGTTGGTTTCACAGCAATCTGAATCAGTTGTGGGATGTTGTTGAGTAGCTAAGTCACGTCCAACTCTTTCTGGACCCCGTGGACTATATCCTGCTAGGCTTCTCTGTCCATGGGATTCTCCAGGCAAGGATGCTGGAGTGAGTTGCCGTTTCCTTCTCCAGAGGGTCTTCCTGACCCAGGGATTGAACCTGCATCTCCTGTGTTGTAGGTGGCTTCTTCACCGCTGAACTGCCAGGGACTCAGCTGTGTGAGTGCGTGGAGCACCTCCCCTTCGCCCTTCCCAGCGCACCCCGAGGCCGTCACGGAGTGCGGGGCTGACCCCCTGACCTATCGAGCAGCTCCCCACTGCTCTGCGCTCTACACGGCATGGTGTCTCTAAGCTAGCATCCGTAAGCCCGTCCTCCCTGCCGTGTCCACAAGACTGTTCTCGACGTCTGTCTTCATTCCTGCCCTGCGTGCAGGTTCATCTGTACCATTTTTCTAGATTTCATATATAGATGCATTAATATGCAATGTTTGTGTTTCTCTCTCTGACTTCACAAGCCCTAGGTCTACTTCCCTACAAACTCCTTGTTATTTAAACCAGTGATAGGTGGAGAGGAGGCATGGACATTTGGACATTTATCTGACACCCAAAGCTTAGACGGATTCTTTCTTATCTAAGAAACCATTGGTTGGGTATTTTCTAGTGGGCAGAAGCACCAAAACTAAAACAAGTGGACTGTTAAATAAGAAGATGCAGATATTTTAAAAGGTGAAAAATATTGAGAAAGTACAGCTAGTGAAGCAAAAAATACGTATGTGGAACACAAAATGCAAATGTTGTTAAGATTTATAATGCAGAATTTGTCAGTTTTCCATGAGTAACTTCCAAAGAAAATCATCAATAGTTTGGTAGATGTGCCTTTTTTCCCCTCTTATTATGACCAGCTTACCTGGTGGCTCAGATGGTGAAGAATCTGCCTGCAGTGTGGGAGACCCGGGTTTGGTCCATGGGTTGGGAAGATCCCCTGGAGAAGGGAATGGTTACCCACTCTAGTATTCTTGCCTGGAGAATCCCATGGACAGAGGAGCCTGGTGGGCTAGTCCTTGGGGTTGCAAAGAGTCAGATGTGATTGAATGACTAACATTTTATCTTTAACTTTTAAATTTTTTATAATAATTGTAACATACTACTCTAGTTTCCTTTCTCACTTCACAGCATGTGTTTGTACAAACCGTGGCTCTCACTGGGCTTTTCAGTGACTGAGTGATATTCTAGAGTACAGAGCGCAGGTTACTACATCCTTCAGGGGATGCCAGCTGGCCTTGGCTGTTAGAACTGTTAATAAGAATGTCCAAAATTTGTATTTCTTGGAATATTTTTAAAATATCCCCCAAACAATACAAAAATGTATGTATCCTATAACATTTATTATATAACTTTGTGTTTATTATAATAACAACAAATAAGGAAACTATGATTCTTTTGGTTCTTGATCACATCTTTTAATTATGTGTTAATATTTTCCTGAGTGCTCCCCAGGGGGCTCAGTGGTAAAGAATCCGCCTGCCGTTGCAGGAGCTGCAGGAGATAGGAGTTGAATCCATGGTCAGGAAGTGGCAACACTCCAGTATTCGTGCTTAGAAAGAAGAGCCTGGCAGGCTACAGTCCATGGGGTTGCAAAGAGTCAGACATGACTGAGCGACCACACACAAGAGTATATACAAGATTTTCCTGAGTACAATAGCATACCTACAATTACTAACTTTAAGCCTACTTAAAAAAAATGGTAATAATTTAAAATTTTAATTTTTCCTAGAACAGCATTAAATAGCAAATAGAAAAAAAATAAACTGTAGCAAATTGTGAAAGGGATCATGGAAGGGAAAATGTCTTAGTGCTTTTAATGGCACTGTTTCTCTGGCACTTTGGATGAAAGGCCCCCATCCTCATTTTGCACCGGGTCCTACGTGTTAGGTAGCTTTTGACCACTTTGCTTCTCCTGAGGTGGGTTCCAAACCTTTCCTTATTGGAGCACCCTTCTGTCTATAGTCCTTTGGGGACTCCAGCTGATTGTCAGTAATTTTAAAGCTTAAACCTACTTTTTAACTTTCTTTTTAAACCAGCATTCTGCTCTTGCAGTTGGTATGTCTCGTGTCCCTTTCATAACTAAATGCTTTCACCAGGAAGGTGATATGGAGTGCCGATCCATCCATACATCACTGTTTTTATGCACTCCATGATTATTAATGGGCTCATGGGCTGTAGGTTTTTCATGAATAGGACATAAAGACAGATAGAGATAAAGGTATTAGCTTCACTCCCCAGAGTGATATAGTTTAATTACACGTAGGATAACTACCTGTGGAAGAACTTACAATCACTCTCACACAAAATGAATTATTTTGTTTGAACAGACTGAATATCATTTAATCATTTACTTCAGAGGAAAAAAATTGACTGGATTTGCTGGGGAAATGGTAATGTCATGTCCGTTATTCAAATATGTTAGCACCTGTCACATTTATTCAGTAGAGATTTACTGGGTGCTTACTTTGTACCAGGCGAAGGTGCTGGGGTCATAGCAGCTGAACAGACAAAATCTCCTAAAAGAAATGAAATCTTAGTGCTGTCAGAATTTAATGAGATTTCTCTGTGGAGAGCCCCAGCTGAAACCTGGACATGACTCAGTGACTTACTTTTTTATATATAATTTTATTTGATTGATGCTTGCTTTACAATGCTGGTGTGATTTCTGCCATACATCGACATGAATCAGCCGCAGTACCCTATGTCCCCGCGCTCTTGGACGCCCGCCCCAGCTCCCAGCCCATCCCAGGCCTGCAGGCGCTCACAGAGCCCCGGGGGGACTTCCCTGAGTCACAGAGCAGATTCCCCCTGGCTGTCTGTTTACCCTGCTGGTGTGTGCCTCCCTGCTCCTCTCTCCCTCTCACCCTCCTCCCCCGCCCTTGTCCACATGTCTGTTCCCGATGTCTGTGTCTCCATGACTGCCCTGCAGACAGTTGCATCAGTCCCATCTTTCTAGGTCCCATGCATGTGCGTTAAAATACGATGTTTGTTTTTCTCTTTCTGACTTACTTCACTCTGTATAACAGGCTCCAGGTTCATCCGCCTCATCAGAATACTGACTCAAATGCGTTCCTTTCATGGCTGAGGGATACCCCGTCGTGTGTATGTACCCCAGCTTCCTTACCCATTCGTCTGCCGATGGACCCTAGGTTGCTTCCATGTCTTAGCCATGGTAAGCAGCGCTGCAACAAGCGTTGGGGCACGCGTGTCTCTTTCGGTTTTGGTTTCCTCGGGGTATGTGCCTAGGAGTGGGATTGCTGGGTCGTATGGTGGTTTTATTCCTGGTTTCTTTCGGAATCTCCAAACTGTCTTCCACAGTGGCTGCATCAGTGTACTTCCCACCAGCAGCGGAACAAGCTCCCTTCTCTCCACACCATCTCCAGCACTGGTTGTGTGTGAGCTTTTAGACGATGGCCATTCTGACCGCTGTGAGGTGACAGCTCACTGTGGCTCTGATTTGCGTGTCTCTGATGAGGGGTGTCGAGCACCTCCTCGTGTGTTTATTAGCCATCCATACAGCTTCTTTGAAAAAATGTCTGTTTAGGTCTTTTGCCCTCTTTTTGATTGGGTTGTTTGTTTCTCTGGTATTGAGTTGTATGGGCTGCTTATATATTTTGGAAATAAATCCTCTGTCAGTTGTTTCACTTACTGCTGCTTTCTCCCATGCTGAGGGTTGTCGTTTCCCCTTGCTTATAGTTGCCTTTGCTGTGTGGAGGCTATTGAGTTTAATCAGGCCCCACTTGTTTGCTTTTGTTTTTATCTGTTATTCTAGGAAGTGGGTCACAGAGGACCTTGCTGTGGTTGGTGTCACACAGTCTACGGTCTATGTCTTCTATTGACCTACATTTTTATTGAAATGAGCATTTCTCTCATTTATAAGAAATTGAGAAGAACCTGTTGCAAAGTCAAAATTGACAGCTATGAGTTGAGTGATCAACTAGAAATTTGGAAACATTTCTTTCTTGATAGACTAAGTATTTGAAACTTCAGGGATGAGAACCCTTAGTGGGACTATATTGACATTTCCTTAAAATCTACTTTTTATCAATTATTATTATTTTAAAAATATTTATTTGGCTGGGTCAGGCCTTAGTTGCAGCTGGCAGATCTTTGCTGCAATGAGTGGCCTCTTCCTCTCCTGTGGACTGGCAGCCAGGGCTGGCCTCAGCTGGAACGGTTCCTCTCTGTTCCTCGTGGCGTTGGTTTGGCTCCTTTGAGCACGTGCGTTTGGTTTGCAGGTAAACCCTGGCGGCCGGCGTCCAGATGGCCTCATTCACGTCCTGGCAGGTGGCTGAGGCTCCCCACCCTCCTGCATGTTGCCTCACCAACAGCCATCTAGCACTTGCTCACTTGATATGTCAGCCGTTTTCTATTGTTTGAAAGTGAGTCACGAGGCCGGGCATATACAAGGCAGTGGAGACACACGCTCCATGTCTGAACGAGAGGAGCCGCAGAGCCCGCACCTGGACATCTATCCCCAGAAAGCCATAATTTGAAAGGACACATGGACCCGATGTGCATTGCAGGACTGTTTACAATATGCAAAACATGGAAACCTGAATGTCTATCGACAGAGGAATCGATAATGAAGATGTGGTGTATACATACCATGGAATATAGTTTTTCTGCTTGTTTAGTTGCTAAGTTGTGTCTGACTCCTTTGCAACCTCTTGGACAGGAGCCCACCAGGCTCCTCTGTCCATAGGACTTCCCAGGCAAGAATACTGGAGTGGGTTGCTGTTTTCTTCTCCAGGGGATCTTCCCAACCTAGGGATCGAACCCGCGTCTCCTGCATTGGCAAGGATTCTTTACCACTGAGCCACCTGGGAAGCCCATGATGGAATATTACTTAGCCATAAAAGGAATGAAGTAGTGCCATTTGCAGAGACGTGGATGGACCTTGAGACAGTCACATAGAGTGAAGTAAGTCAGAAAGAAAAAACAAATACCATATAGTATCGCTTTTATGTGGAATCTAGAAAAATGGTGGAGATGAACTTACTTGCAAAGCAGAAATTGGGTCACAGGCATAGAGAACAAGCTTATGGTTACCACAGAGGGATGTGAATGGGAAATTGTTACTGAGATATATACACTACTATGTATACGACAGACAGTTAATGAGAAGCCACCGTATAACACGGGATTCTACGCAGTGCACTGTTGTGACCTATGCGGGATGGGAGTCTGAGAAAGAGTGGACACACGTGTGCATGTGGCTGATTCACTTTGCCGTACAGCAAGGGACTAACCAACATTGTCAAGCAATTATCCTCCAGTAAATTACTTTTTAATATTAAAGTAAAAGAAAGTGTGGCTGTTTTTAATCAACTATAGTCTATTTTATTCTGTTAGCTAATGACATTTTGGTGGGAGCTACGTATAAAATAGAAGGTAAATTTTATGACGTTTTGATCGCACTTTGGTTTCATTATATTTGTCTGAAAGCCAAGTTAGAGTGCTCTTAGACATCACCATCATGAAACAGGGAATAAATTCTCCATCCTCTTCATAGCCAGCTAAGCACAGCTTATCATTTCTAATAAATGACATCCTCTGTCTTCCCTGATGAGTTCTGCTAGTCTGCTTTTGTCAGAAAGACACACGCGCAGCACCTCACCAGGTGGCCAGGTTAATGTTTAATTGTCATGTTTATTCCACTGAAACATAGATTTGCCTGATGAGCTGAGAAAAATGAAGGTGAGGTGAAAATGGTGGGTTGAGTTCTCATGGCGCACGGTTCACTGTCTTGGAAGACGCACACCTGTCATGTGGATAAGGGCTGGGGATACGGATACTCTTACATACCCCGGCAGTGGGACTCTGAGTTGACAGGTCTATTTTGGAGAGCGCTTTGGAGATTTCTGTGACATCTAGCCACGTATCATATTTTAACAATCTTTCCCAATTTTCTCTAAGTGGGCATATTGAGGAGTCATTTTCCAAAATGTATGCCAAAGGATGCTCACTCCAGAAAAAAGGTCATAATTAGTTCCAACAGATGACCAGTCTTATCTGCGAGATACTTGATCCCGTGGTCAATCTTTGAAATTTGCACAAGCTGTTCGCATTTTCAAGGCTCAGGGGAGCTGAGTGGTAGAGACTCTGTGTAACTGCATCACTGAGCACATGGAGCTTCCCCGACTTAAGAACAGGGTTTTCCCTTCGCTCTTGAGAGTCCTTGGGACAGCAAGGAGATCCAACCAGTCCATCCTAAAGGAAATCAACCCGGAATATTCATTGGAAGGACTGTTGCTGAAGCTGAAACTCCAATACTTGGCCACCTGATATGAAGAACTGACTCGTTGGAAAAGACTCTGATGCTGGGAAAGACTGAAGGCAGGAGGAGAAGGGGACAGGGAAGATGAGATGGTTGGATGGCGTCACCAACTCGATGGACATGAGTTGGAGCAAACTCTGGGAAACAGTGAAGGACAGAGGAGCCTGGTGCGCTGTAGTCCATGAGGTCGCAGAGAGGCGGGCATGACCTAGCAACTAAACAGCAGGAACATTCTCGTTCACACCTCCCGATACACACCCATACTTCTTACACAACTTCCTACACCAGCCTCTCAAGCACCCATCTAGGAACCTGCTAGAGAAAGAATATATGCATCAAAACGACGACTAAATTAGAAGATCTCTATTAACCTCTGACTGTGTCTCCTTAGCCTGAGCTAGAATTGTGAAACATTTTCCCCTTCACTTGTACTTTTTCATGTACTAAGTTTTGTCCTCTGATTTAGTGACTCAGTTGTTATAGCTTGTGAATTCCAGGACAGCATAAACTGGCATTTGGGTTGGTGAACATGTCTCACTTTCAATGTCAATATTGAAGTTAATTCATTACAGTTGGACCACGCAAGTATCACCTAACATCCTGGAGGGAGGGGCAATGGTTAGCGGGCTCCATCGAGCTGTGTGACATCTGTTTGTGGCTAAGTAGATAATGAGGGTTGTAAATGGACAGCATTTGAGCTAGGTAATTTGTCACCTAGTTAGGCACTTTAAAATACTCGTTACAGAATCTAACGACTGTGTCCAGCCATGGGATCCTTCATGGGAAACATTACTCAGCGATGTCTGGGAAGGTTGAGCGCCTCCTGGATCTTTTTGTTCCAGTCTTGGGAGATCGATGCTCTAAAAACACCTGACTCCTCTGCATTCTGTTTGTTTTTGTGTGTGGAAAGTAATTTGTTGTTGTTCAGTTGTTATGTTGTGTCTGACTCTCTGCAACCCCATGGGTTACAGCATGCTAGGCCCTTCTGTCTTCCACTGTCTCCTGGAGTTTGCGCCAATTTATGTCCATTAGTCAGTGATGCTATCTAACCATTTCATCCTCTGCCACCCCCTTCTCCTTTTGCTTTCAATATTTCCCAGCATCCGAGTGTTTTCCAATGAGTTGACTCTTTGAATCAGGCTGCCAAATTATTGGAACTTCAGCATCAGTCCTTCCAATGACTGTATGGGTTGATTTCCTTTAGGATTGACTGGTTTGATCTTACAGTCCAAGGAACTCTCAAGAGTCTTCTCCAGTACCACAGTTCAAAAGCAACAATTCTTTGGCACTCAGCCTTCTTTATGGCCCAACTCTTACATCTGTACATAACTACTGGAAAAACCACAGCTCTGACAATGCGGACATTTGTTGGCAAAGTGATGTCTTTCTTTTACCTTCATGGAAAGAAAGCTGTTCTCTGTGAATTCAGGGAAAGGGAGGTGATGCTTCTCATAGATCAGATTGCCTGTATCTTTAAATGTGCCAAGGGAACAAAGGCGTTCCAAGGGGTGCTGTTGCAATCTGGCCCCTTAACTCTGAAGACCTCTTGCCAAAACCATAACACAGATGAATGTCCACTGGGGTAACATCAAACTCTGACCTTCAGTGGTACACTGGATCAAGTTCTTCAGACTCTAACGAGACATAAAAAGTAAATAGAGTTGACAGGCCTAAGTTTAATTAGGAGTTTTGTGATGAGCAGAATGTGTCACCAAGAATAATTAGTTAAAAATTTTCCATGAGTTAATATTTGGGTCAGAAGTACTTGTGAAATGGTCTAGTTGTTCAGTCACTAAGTTGTGTCTGACTCTTTGCAATCCCATGGGCTGCAGCATGCCAGCCTTCCTTTGTCCTCCACTATCTCCTGGAGTTTGCTCAGGTTTCTATCCATTGTCTATCATGCATAGACAGAAATTGTCTATTATGCACGTTTTTTTCTATCATCACAATTACTGTTTTCTTATACCCCATCCCAGGGCCAAGAGCAGAGATCTTATAACCTAAGTGAGTAAGTGAAAATGTTAGTCACTAAGTCTTGTCTGAGTCTTTGCAACCCCGTGGACTGTAGACAACCAGGCTTCTCTGTCCATGGAATTCTGCAGGCAAGAATAATGGAGTGGGTTGCCATTCCCTTCTCCAGAGGATCTTCTCGACCCAGGGATCAAACCCAGGTCTCCTGCATTGCAAGCAGATTCTCTACCGTCTGAGCCGCCTAGCCTGGGGCACATAAAATTCAAAGAATAAATGGTTGTAGATCCTTTTCCACCCCCTTTCCAATCTACTATTTTTTACTTCAATGCCAAAAGGAAATGGAAATAAATATGGATATATATACAGTATAGGTATAGGTGTAATATATGTATATGAATGTATACATGCATACAAGCAAATCTTTCTTTTTCCTCCAAAGACACCCAGGAAGAGTGAAAACTATAACATGGTGGTGTTAAGGGCAATGTGTATTATCCCCGCTTTTGTTCTGGGTATTGAAACTAATCTTGCTGTTATAAATGCATCACTATGATTGTCTTGATTTAGCCTGGCAGGTATGATTCCTACTCAGAGCCAAATGCTTCTGAGTCAGGATCCCATGAGCTCACCAAATTCCTTCATTGCTTCCTGTCAGACTCATTGACCCTCCTTACACTGTTGTGCTTTCCCATAATATCTTAAATATAGTAACCATAAATTCTGCTATTGTTTATCTCCCCCAAATTGAAGCCAGAAAGTCATGGACTACTCATTCATCATGGGCTTTGGCTCAGTGACTTGAAACTGAAAGTGTCAGAGAAGCGAGAGCGCTGACTCTGCAGAGGTGGCCAGATGCCCAGGGGTGAAGTGAAACTGACTGAGGACGAGAGAAGTTGCACCTCAGCTTCTAGAACTTCTGCAGAGATAACTTGCTTTTTAAAAGTAGCTTCTTTTCCGCTGAGACTTCTATTTTGGAAATGTATTATGGATGCTTTTTCATCTGTTGATCTGCTAAATCTTCATTTAACAATCATAAAACCATGTTTAATGACAACAAGACCGTTGCTTTCTCTGTTATTTTAATTTATGAAGATTCTGTAAATGTGTTCTAATGCTAGTAATTTGGTGTTTGAAAGTGAGGTTGTTAAACTAATGGATAAGTAACAAACCTGAATTTGCCAGCAAACATTATTTTTAGACAGAAAAAGCCTTCTTGAGAATGAAGTCAATCTTAGCAAAGGAGAACCTGCAGATTGATAATACTTGCTCACGTAATTTAAGCCTCTGGATACAGCTGTACCTGAAGCTGACTATTTCTCACCACATGAGCCAATATATTCCAGTTTTTTCTTAGGCAATTTTGAGCCAGACTTCTGTTACTTGCTATCAAGAGTTCTTATTAATGTATTTCCCCAACACATAACCTGCTTTTGTCATTTTTCACACTGAAGTTATCTAATTCAGTCTAAAAAGTGAAATTTCCAGGGGAAAAAAGATGTTGCTATGTCTCCTTCCATTATTTAAAAAATCCATCTGGAGTTTATTTTAAATAATAGCTTTCATTAATAATTAAAATAACACTGTATGCTTTCAGCATTATGTAATACAAACAGAACCAAGATTATTACTTAATACAGCTGGTGAATTTGTCCATTTACTTACTATTTTAGCTATTTCCCTCCCTGCCTGTTTTCCTAAGACACAGACATATTACAGCAAAGATTTAAGATATAAGGGTGAAGAAAATTAGCAAAACCTAAAAGCCTGTGGTAAGACGAAGCCAGAAGAAATGCAAAAAAAGCCCTAGAACATACTAATTTATATTCTTATTCAACTATTATTATTGATCTGTACCCTTACAAAAATTTGTAGCTGAAGTACAAATTGGGCTCTGAGCTTCCAGCAGGTAATGAGAAAACTGAAACAAATTACTGATCTTCACTTAAAAATTATCCAGTGTGTTCAGGAATTCAATCTTTTTCTAGTAGAGAATGCAAAAAATTTTACTTAAATGCTGTGTTTCTCATAAAGATGAGAAGGTGGTATCATAAATCCAGTTCAGCACACACAGGAATTGAAGTGAGATTTTCTGTATTCTCTTAATGGAATGTGATAGGGACCCACAGCCCCGCTTCTGCTGATTTCTTGAAAGTACCTTGAAGAACAGGTGGTCAAACTGGGATTCAAGCATGTCTTTGCTGAATATTCTTGGCACCTTTTTAATAAATAAGTTTGTAGCAGGCTGTAATCCACACTTCCTTTGTGACCCCATGGACTGTAACCCACCAGGCTCCTCTGTCCATGGGATTTCCCAGGCAAGAATACTGGAGTAGGGTACCTTTTCCTCCTCCAGGGGATCTTCCTGACCCAGAGATCTAACCCGGGTCTCCACTGCAGGCAGATTCTTTACTGTCTGAGCCACCTTTATACAAAATGGCACTTTTAATAAATAAGTTTGTAACAGGCTGTAATCCACACTTCCTCAAAGCCTTGACTATACTTAAACTCTATGGGTAACCTGTCTTCCCAAGTTATAGCAGACCCTGTAGTTATAAAACCCATTAAAAAGTTCTCATGGGGATTTTAGTGTCCTTGGAGGCTAGATCAACATCTGCTGCATGTCTAGGCGCTTCCAAAGTCATCTCTCAAAAGGTTAAAACTTGAAGATAATCCAACCTCAGCAGGCTAATTTACACGTTGCTGATGTTATTTAGAGAGGTCACGAGCAAAGAGATGCGAGGTCAGGTGACAGCACAGCAGAGACATGAAATAGTTATTGAAACGTACTAAGCACGTTTTATGCATCCTTTTTATTCTTCTCTGAAAGCTGAGGAAAGGAAGCTCAGTTCAGTTCAGTCGCTCAGTCGTGTCTGACTCTTTGCGACCTTATGAACCGCAGCACGCCAGGCCTCCCTGTCCATCACCAACTCCCAGAGTTCACCCAAAGTCATGTCCATCGAGTCAGTGATGCCATCCAACCATCTCATCCTCTGTTGTCCCCTCGTCCTCCTGCCCCCAATCCCTCCCAGCATCAGGGTCTTTTCCAATGAGTCAGCTCTTCGCATCAGGTGGCCAAAGTATTGGAGTTTCAGCTTCAGCATCAGTCCTTCCAATGAACACCCAGGACTGGTCTCCTTTAGGATAGACTGGTTGGATCTCCTTGCAGTCCAAGGGATTCTCAAGAGTCTTCTCCAACACCACAGTTCAAAAGCATCAATTTTTCAGCGCTCAGCTTTCTTTATAGTACAACTCTCACATCCATGCATGACCACTGGAAAAACCATAGCCTTGACTAGACAGACCTTTGTTGGCAAAGGAATGTCTCTGCTTTTTAATATGCTGCCTAGGTTGGTCATAACTTTGCTTCCAAGGAAATTTCATGGCTGCAATCGCCATCTGCAGTGATTTTGGAGCCCAGAAAAATAAAGTCTGACACTGCTTCCACTGTTTCCCCAGTTGTTTGTAAACAACTTTCTATAGGACCCTCCTCACTGTGCTCCATGCTGCCCATCACATCCCTGGAAATTACTCATAACTGGAAGTTTCTACTCTTTGACCAACGTCTCCCCATTGTCCCAGCGCCCCACCCCCTGACAACCATTATTCTACTCTATGTGTTGGTTTTTTTTAAGATTTCACATGTAAGTGGTATCACACAGTAGTTTTCTTTCTCTGTCTCACTTATTTCACTCAGCATAAAGCTCTCAAGTTCCATCCATGTTGTTGCAAATGGAAGAATTTCCTCTTTCTCATGGCTGAATAATATTCATATCTATATCTATCTATCTATACATTCACTCTTGAGAGTTCCTTGGACAGCAAGGAAATCAGACCAATCAATCCTAAAGGAAATCAACCCTGAATATTCATTGGAAGAACTGATGCTGAAGTTCAATACTTTGGCCACCTGATGCGAAGAGCCGACTCATTAGAAAAGACCCTGATGCTGGGAAAGATTGAGGGCAGGAGGAGAAGGGGACGACAGAGGATGAGATGGTTGGATGGCATCCCCAACTCAATGGACATGAACTTGAGCAATCTCTGGGAGATAGTGAAGCACAGCTCAGGGGGTTGCAGAGTTGGACACAACTTAGCAAATGAACAACAACGGCAACATATTAGCCATTTTCTGCTAATGGATACTTAGTGGTTTCCGTATCTCGGTTGTGATTAATGCTGCAGTGAACAAGGGAGTGCAGGGACCTCTCTGAGACACTGACTGTATGTCCTGTGGGTTTAGTCATTGGTGTCCATGGGGATTGGTTCAAAAACCGTCAAGGATACCAACATCTGAAGATGCTTAAGATCCTTACAGTCAGCCCTCCGTATCCCCAGGTTCTTGGTGCAGAGGGAGGTTGTATACCTACGTCTAGACTGTTTTCCATAGCAGCTGCACAAATTGACATCCCCCCAAGAGTGCACAGAGGTCCTCTTCTCTCCACACGCTCACCCGCACTTGTTATCTCCTCTTTCGGATAGCAGCCATTCTAACAGGTGTGAGGTGATATCTCCTCGTGGTTTTGATTGGTATTTTCCTGATGATTAGTGATGTTGGGCATTTTTCCTGTGCTTGTTACTGTCTGTGTGTCTTCTTTGGGAAAACGTCTCTGCAGGGGCTCTCTTAATCGGCTCGGGTTCCACCCCCTTTGTTTTCGTTATTGCTGTTTTTGCTATGCTGTATTATTTGGTTGTACGAGTTCCTTATGTATTTTGGATATTAACTGCGTATCCCATGGATGGCTCGCAGATACTTTCTCCCGCTCTGGGTGTTGCCGCTTCATTTTGCTGATTTGCTTCTTTTGCTGTGCAGATATCCCACTTGTTTATTTTTGCTGGTTGTTTGCGCTTTCAGTGGGATATCCAAAAAAGGTGCTGCCAAAACCAACGGCAAGAAGATTTTTCCTTATCTTTTTTGTAGGAGTTTTGCAGTTTTAAGTCTTATATTTAACTCTTTAATCCATTTGAGCTAATTTTTTTGTGAGTGGTGTAAGATAGGAGTCCAGTTTCTTTCTTCTATATGTGATTATCCTGTTTTCTCACTCATTGAAGACATTGGTCTTGCCTCAGTGAATATTCTTGGCTTCTGTGTCAAATATAAATTGCCTGTATATGCATGGATTTGTTTCTGAGCTCTCAATTCTGCTTCATTCATCTGTCATAGTTTTGTAGTGTACTTTGAAATGGGGAATTATGATGCCTCTAGCTTTGTTCTTCTTTATCAGAATTGTTTTGGCTCTTTGGGGTCTTTTCCAGTTTCATAGGAATTTTAGGATGACTTTTCTATTTCTGTGAAAACATGCCATTGGAATATTGATGGAAATTGCATTAAATCAATAGATACCTTTGGGTATTATAAATCTTTTTTTATTTTTATTTTTTTAATAAATCTTTTAACAATATTAATTCTGATATATGAACATGGGGTAGCTCTCCATTTGTTTGTTTTCTTTAATTTCTTTCATCAAATTCTTACAGTTTTCAGTGTACAGGTCTTTTACCTACTTGGTTAAATTTATTCCTAAGTATTTCCTAAGTTAAGTTTATTTCTAAGTTTTTGATGCTGCCACGAAGGGAATTTTTAAATTTCTTTTTCAGACATTTTCTTGTTAGTGAATAGAAATATAGTTGACTTCTGCCTGTTCATTCTGAATCTTGCAACTTTACTGAATTCGTTCCAATAGGTTTTTTGGTGGAGTTTTTAGCATTTTCTGTATATAACATTATATTATCTGCACACAGAGTCTGTTTTATTCCTTTCTTTCCAATTCGTATGCCTTTTATTTCTTTTTCTTGACTCACTGTGCCAGGCCTTGTCCTGGGGCAGGCACGTCTGTAAATAGACTTTTTTGGAGTTCCAGCTGCTTTGAGTATTCTTGTTGTCCAGTCTCTCAGTTGTGTCTACTCTTTGTGACCCCACGGACTGCAGCACGCCAGGCTTTCCTGTCCTTCACTGTCTCCTTGAGTTTGCTCAAACTCATATCCATTGAGTTGATGATGCCATCTAACCATGTCATCTCTGTCATCCCCTTCTCCTAATGCCCTCAACCTTTCCCAGCATCAGGGTATTTTCCAGGGAGCTGGCTCTTTGCATCAGGTGGCCGAAGTAGTGAAGCTTCAACTTCAGCATCAGTCCTTCAAATGAATATTCAGGGCTGATTTCCTTTAAGATTTACTGGTTTGATCTCCTTGTTACCCAGGGGACTCTCAAGAGTTTTCTCCAGCACCATAGTTCGAAAGCAGTTCTTTGGTGCTCAAGCTTCTCTATGGTCCAATGCTCACATCCATACATGACTACTAGAAAAACCATAGCTTTGACTAGATGGACCTTTGTCAGCAAAGTGATGTCTCTGCTTTTTAATATGCTGTCTAGGTTGGTCATAGCTTTTTTCCTAAGGAGTAAGCGTTTTTAAATTTCATGGCTACAGTCACCATCTGCAGCGATTTTGGGTCCCAAGAAAATAAAGTCTGTCACTGTTTCCTTTTTTTCCCCAATCTACTTGCCATGAAGTGATGTAACCTGATGCCATGATCTTAGTTTTCTGAATGTTGAGTTTTAAGCCACTCTCCTCTCTCAGCTTCACTCTCCTCTCTCAGCTTCATCAAGAGACTCTTCAATTCCTCTTCACTTTCTGCCATAAAGGTGGTGTCATCTGCATATCTGAGATTATTGATATTTCCCCTGGCAGTCTTGATTCCAGCTTGTGCTTCATCCAGCCTGACATTTCACATGGTGTACTCTGCATGTAAGTTAAATAAACAGGGTGACAATATACAGCCTTGATGTACTCCTTTCCCAATTTGGAACCAGTCTGTTGTTCCATGTCCGGATCTAACTGTTGCTTCTTGACCTGCATACAGGTTTCTCAGGAGGCAGGTAAGGTGGTCTGGTATTCCCATCTCTTTCAGAATTTTCCACAGTTTGTTGTGATCTACGCAGTCAAAGGTTTTAGCATAGTCAATAAAGCAGAAATAGATGTTCTTCTGGAATTCTGTAGCTTTTTCTATGACCCAACAGATATTGGCGATTTGATCTCTGGTTCCTCTGCCTTTCCTAAATCCAACTTGTACATCTGGAAGTTCTTGGTTCACATGCTGTTGAAGCCTAGCTTGAAGGATTTTAAGCATCACATTGCTAGCTTGTGAAATGAGTGCAATTGTGTGATAGTTTGAACATTCTTTGGAATTGCCCTTCTTTGGGATTGGAATGAAAACTGACCTTTTCCAGTCCTATGGCCACTGCTGAGTTTTCCAAATTTGCTGGCATATTGAGCGCAGCACTTTCACAGCATCATCTTTTAGGATTTGAAATAGCTCAGCTGGAATTCCATCACCTCCACTAGCTTTGTTTGTAGCAATGCTTCTTAAAGCCCACTTAGTTCACTCTAGGATGTCCGGCTCTAGGTGAGTAGCCACATTGTGGTTATCTGGTCATTTAGAGCTTTTAGTACAGTTCTATGTATTCTTGCCCCCTCTTCTTAATCTCTTCTGCTTCTTTTAAGGTCCCTACCATTTCTGTCCTTTATTGAGCCCATTTTGCATGAAATATTCCCTTGGAATCTCTAATTTTGTTGAAGAGATTTCTAGTCTTTCCTATTCTATTTTTTTTTTAATTTCTTTGCATTGTTCACTTAAGAAGGCTTTCTTTTCTCTTCTTGCTGTTCTCTGAACTCTGCATTCAGTTGGGTGTATCTATCCCTTTCTCCTTTGCCTTTTGTTTCTCTTCTTTTCTCAGCTGTTTGTAAGGCCTCCTCAGACAGCCCGTTTGCCTTCTTGCATTTCTTTTTCTTAGGATGGTTTTGGTCACCACCTCCTGTGCAGTGTTATGAACCTCCGTCCATAGTTCTTCAGGCATTGTCTCTACCAGATCTAATCCCTTGAATCTATTCATCACCTCCACTGTATAATCATAGGGGATTGGATTTAGGTCATACCTGAATGGCATAGTGGTTTTCTTTACTTTCTTCAATTTGAGCCTAATTTTGCAATAAGGAGCTGATGGTCTGGGCCACAGTCAGCTCTTGGTCTTGTTCTTGCTGACTGTATAGAACTTCTCCATCTTTGGCCACAAAGAATGTAATCTGTCTGATCTTGGTATTGACCATCTGGTGATGTCCATGTGTAGAGCTGTCTCTTGCTGGAAGAAGGTGTTTGCTGTGACCAGTGTGTTCCCTTGGAAGAACTCTATTAGCCTTTGCCCTGCTTTGCTTTGAACCCCCAAGGCCTATCTTGCCTGTTACCCCAGGCATCTCTTGACTTTCTACTTTTGCATTCCAGTCCCCTATGATGAAAAGGACATCTTTTTTGGGTGTTAGTTCTAGAAGGTCTTGTAGGTCTTCACAGAATCATTCTACTTCAGCTTCTTTGACCTTAGTGATTGGGGCATAGACTTGGGTTACTGTGATATTGAATGGTTTGCCTTGGAAAGGAACTGATTATCATTCTTTCATTTTTGAGATTGACCCAAGTTCTGCATTTTGGACTCTTTTGTTGACTATGGGGGCTACTCCATTTCTTCTAAGGGATTCCTGCCCACAGTAGTAGATATAATGGTCATCTGTGTTAAATTCACCCATTCCAGTCCATTTTAGTTCACTGATTCCTAAAATGTGGATGTTCACTCTTGCCATCTCGTTTGACCACTTCCAATTTGTCTTGATTCATGGACCTAACATTCCAGGTTCTCATGCAATATGGTTCTTTACAGCAGCGGCCTTTACTTTCCCACCAGACACACCCACAGCAGGGTGTCATTTGGGCTTTGGCTCCGTCTCTTCTTTCTTTCTGGAGCTGTTTCTCCACTCTTCTCCAGTAGCATAATGGAAACCTACTTACCTGGGCGGCTCATCTTTCAGTGTCCTATCTTTTTGCTTTTTCATGCTGTTCATGGGGTTCTCAACGCAAGAATACTGAAGTGGTTTGCCGTTCCCTTCTCCGGTGGACCACATTCTGTCAGGCCCTGTCTAGCAGACGCAGGCCTTCGGCTGCTCCACATAGCTGCAGGACATACCCAGCGCCCTGGCTGTCTGCTGCTGGTCCTTTTGAGCGTGTGAACCTTCACCAGGCGCTGGGTATCAGTCAGTGAGCCACCGGGGGCCTGGGCAGGGGTCCTGCTGGCCTTGTTGGCGGATGCCGATGGGTGTTGAAGGATGCCCAGGAGCGGATAGCTCCCTGGGCTCTCTGTGGCCACCGGCCGCCGTGAGGCCAATCCACTGCCCCAGAGCCTAGAGACCCAACGGGCTCCCTGGCCTGACTGTGGCCGCTGGTCATACTGTTAGGATAAGGTATTTTAGAGGGGTTATACTTTGTTGACAGAACTCAAGGAGGATATGAGACAAAGAATTGCAATTTAAATTTGGAAATAATATTTTTGGGCCAAGCCTAAACAAAGGTTTGGGAAAGGAACGATCGCAGGGAATTATGAAGCAGACAGAGATTGGATTAGAGCTCTTGAGTTTAAAGGCCGAAATCAAATATAAAGTTTTGAAAATTATTCAGATAAAGGTAAACTTTTTGACTTGAAATATCTAAATTGTATTCTCTTTCCAATTTGTAAGTACTCAACTCCATAATGATAACTGAATCTGATAGGATGCAAATATTCATTTTAACTTTCATAAAGTTGCTTTTGTAAACACAAGAAATAATGACATAATCGAATCACTTCTTTTGCTTTTTCTTAGCATCTGTTTAGAATTATATAAGTAAAGAATTTTGTCAAGAGGAACACTTTTAATCCAATTAATTTTCTAGTTCTGTGGGACATTTTTTTCCTCCAAGAGAAAATGCATATATCCACTCAGTGTGGATCTGCTGTGACAAATTTGCATTTATCCTTTGTTCACAGCTCACAGTAGGAAAATGTAATCAGGTATTAACCACACTTGTACTTCCAATAAAGTATAATTTTAATGTCTTGCAATTTGAAGACTTAAAAAAGAAATCACACCAAACAAATGATTCCTTTCAGAAGCCAGTAATAGAACGTGCCATGAAGGTCAAAATCATCTAGGAAGGAGAGGGCTAATTCATGTATGTAAATGAAAAGTGGGCTGTGGGTTAATACTTAGGCTTAGTGAAATATTGACTTTTGGCTCCTGGGTTTTTATAGATTATTAAATAAATCAGCCTAGAGAATGATTTACTTTATCCACACCATGCTTAGGAAGCAGCGCAGAAGCCAAGCCTAACTTTCCAGTATCAATCAAGGCTATAGTTTTTGGTTTGACCATCTTGAAGTGCTTGAAAAACAATATTCTTAAATTCTCGAGATTGTGGCTGTGCTGTAGTGAGCAACCAGAATTTGGCCCATATCACACTGAAGGCATGTGTCTCTCTTCTAAGACGCTTACAGCATATTAGCTATTTACTGCTTGGCTTCCCTGGTGGCTCAGAGTAATGTAGTGCGGGAGACCTGGGTTTGATCCTGGAGTTGGGAAGATCCCCTGGAGAAGGAAATGGCAACCCACTCCAGTATTCTTGCCTGGAGAATTCCATGGACAGAGGAGCCTGGCAGACTATAGTCCATGGGGTTGCAAAGAGCTGGACACGACTGATGGACTAACACTTTCACTTTCAACAGATTACTTCAACATGGCTGAAAATACACATTTCTTACCTCACTTGGTCTCTTGAATCAGGAATTCTAGAGCAGCTTAGCTGGTAGTTCTGGTTGGGAGTCTCTCTTGAGGTTTCACTCATGATGCAAGCTGGGATTGCATTGTCTGAAGGCTTGACCGGGGCTGGAAGATCCACTCCCAAGAAGGTTCATTTATGCAGTGCTCGTTGTTGGCAGGAGGACTCAGTTCCACAAGGCAAGGACCTTTCCACAAGCTGCTTAAGCATTCTTATGTTGTTACAGCCAACTTCCTCTAGATCCAGTGATCCAAGACAGCAGAATAGTAGCCATAATGTTTCTTAAGACCACACTTTGGAAGTCACACTCTGTCTTTTCTGCAGTATCATAGTTAGCCCTAGCCAGTAACAGAGGAGATGCTATTCTAGAGGGTGGGAATCATTGAGGACCAGCTTGGAGGCTGGCTTCCACATGTTTCATGTGAAGTGAATTGTATGGCATATTACAGTTTTGCGGATCCTTAAATTGGAAATAAATAGAACCAAGAAGAAATATGGTATTTAGGTATCTAAGAGCAAACTTGTTACTATCAGATAGCTTTTGATCATCCTTGAAATGCAGCACCCCTCAACCCAGTAGAGACCATTGTTCATGTTCAGTTGCTCAGTCGTGTCTGACTCTTTGGACCCCATGGACTGCAGCACACCAGGCTTCCCTGTTCTTCACTGTCTCCCAGAGTCTTCTCACATTCACGTCCATTGAGTAGATGATGCCCATCCAACTGTCTCATCCTCTGTCGTCCCCCTTTCCTCCTGCCTTCAGTCTTTCCCAGCATCAGGGTCTTTTCCAATGAGTCACCTCTTTGTATCAGGTGGCCAAAGTATTGGAGCTCCAGCATCGGTCCTTCCAATATATATTCGGGATTGATTTCCTTTAGGATTGACTTGTTTGATCTCCTTGCTGTCCAAGGGACTCTCAAGAGTCTTCAGATGTGACAGTTGAACCACATAGAAGGCTGAGCACCAAAGAATTGATGGTTTCAAACTGTGGTGCTGGAGAAGACTCTTGAGTAGAAACTATTACTAGTTATAAACAATTAATGTGCTGGCTCAGAAAATCAAGTATGTAATTCAGGCAAGGAGAATAAGACAGAAAACAATCACTCTAATTTTCTCTGGAATACATTGGCAACTATATACTTTTCTGCTTTCTCAATTGGCACATATCCAAGAAGTTCTTTGAACTTTGAGACAGATGGTAGATCATTGCTACTGTTTGTTGTTGCACTATCTCAAAATTTTCCTACATTTAACATTTGAAAATATATTTTCTGAAGCATCAAATATGAAATTTGTTGAATTATCTATAATTTGTGCAACCTGTACATGGAACCAATAGGTGTGGATATGATCAAAAGATGCAGTTATTCATGGGCCATGCATCTTTTCATTTGCTACTGTAAAAAATCCTCTAGTACCTTAGATTAGATTAATTAAATCTAGGATCATAAGTGTGTGTGCTCAGTTGCCTTTGACTCTTTGCAACCAGATGGGCTGTAGCCCGCCAGGCTGTTCTGTCCATGGAATTTTCAGAATCCTATGCCTCTGTTTCAAACTGAAAGATCTTTCAATCATTCAAACATTTTCAGGTCTTTACTTTCTTGTATAAGTTGTTCATTCACAAACATTTATTGATGCCTGCTGCTGCTGGGCTTCCCAGGTGCCACTAGTGGTAAAGCACCCGCCTGCCAGGGCAGGAGATGTAAGAGACTTGGGTTCAGTCCCTGGGTCAGGAAGATCCCCTGCAGGAGGGCATGGCAGCCCGCTCCAGTATTCTTGCCTGGAGAATCCCAGGGACAGAGGAGCCTGGTGGGCTGCAGTCCAGGGGGTCAAGACTTAGCACACATGCCGCCGCTGCTGTTTATTCGCTAAGTTGTGTCTGACTCTCTGTGACCCCGTGGACTGTAGCCCACCAGGCTCCTTTGTCCACGGGATTTTCCAAGCAAGTATATAGGAGTGAGTTGCCATTTCCTTCTCCAGAGATCCTCCCAACCCAGGAACGGAATCCACGTGTCCTGCATTGGCAGGTGGATTCTTTACCACTGAGCCACTGGGAAGCCCTCCATTGATGCCTGGGTGACTCCCACTGGTGTAGAAAATGGGGATGCAGAGGCTGACTGAGAGAGACAAGGTTCCCTTCTCTCACGGCCTTTGCATTTTAGTGGGGGACACATAAAATAAATGCATGGACATGCCACATGGCAGATGATCAGTGCTCTGAGAAAAGACCAGCAGGGTCTCAGATGTGTCGTTTCAGGTCAGAAGTTAGGGAGCGCTGCCCTGTTGCAGGCAGATCTGGAGGAAGGATGACGTGGAGGCAGGCCGAGGCCTGGAGAAAGCGTGTTTAAGGCAGAGGGCTTGGAGGTGCCTTCTTGTGTTTGCAGAGCTGAAGACCTGCAGTGAGACTTGAACTCAGTGACCAACGGGAGAGCGAGGAGAAAAGGAAGCCAGAGGCAAGGTCACGGGACTGTGTGTGTTTTTTCACCATAAGTATTTTTGAATTTTAGTATGAATGGTATGAAAAGCCACCGGAGGATTCTGAGCAGACAAGCGACATCATCTGTCCTTGGTTTTAAAAGGATCGCTGTGGACTCTGGGTGAAAGACGTGTAATAGAGGGTCAGGGAGGGATGAATTGGGCAGGTCAGTGGATGGAAGAATATACTCTTGCATTAGCCCAGGAGACAGACACCGGTGACAGTGTGTGGAGGTTGCTGTCGGGGAGAAATGCTTGCGGTCTGGATGCCTTTTGGAGAGAGCACTCACGTGTCTACTTGGTGTGTCAAGATCAGTAATAAAATCTGCTACACCGGAATGTACCTCGTGCACGGTGCTGTGAGGGAAAGCCAACTCAGGGACTTCCCTGGGGTCCCAGTGGTTAGGACTCCACGTTTCCACTGCAGGGGGTGCGGCTCTGATCCCTGGTTGGGGAACTAGAATCCTCTGTGCCTAGCAGTGCAGTGAAGAAAAACCCAGACTGATGTGCGCGTTATTTGGCTGCTGCCCCAACCCCCTCCTAGTGCTCATCTAGTCTTTCCAAAATAGTTTCACCAACTAGTCATGTGTATTAGCTGGATTTTAAACCAAATGTGCAAACTGGTTGACAAGCAGACCATCGTCTTGCTTGATAATTTTGAGTCCTTACTCTGTCTCCAAGACCACATTGATCATTTTGTATATCTTACCTAATCTAAACCTGTCAATAGCAGATGGGAGTACACGGCTTTTCAAAATTGGAATAAATGAATATATATCAAACGTAATGCTTGACATATAGGTTTAAAAAAAGCAGAATGGTGTAAATACCCAGACATCTGTAACATTTCCTCTTGTTCTTTAAGCATAGAAATTACTATATAAGGAAGAATGTTGTATCTTATGTGTGATTTAAGGGGTAATTTAAGATTATTTTATTTTATTCCAGATTACTACTATCCAAAACAAATATATTGTAAATGATTTATGTAATTTTACATTTTTAGTAGACAATAAAAAACAGTAAAAATAATCAGGTGAAATTAATTTTAATGATCTGTTTTATTATATTATTTATAAAGTTAATGCTAAATATTAACATTTAAACTAAATATACTAAAATAGAAATAATTTTATTTCTTTCATTTTGTCTAACTCAATATATTCAGTGTAACTTAATTTCAACAGGCAATCAATACAAAAATTATTGCAATAGTTTATATATATATTTTTTCATATTAAAGACTTTAGAATCACTTGTATTTTACATTGACAGCATCTCTCAGGTCGACCTGGACGCTGATCAATGGCTCTGTAGCCCTCTGTGGCAACTGGGTACCATTTTGGAGCGTTTATCTGACGACTTTAGGCTCTAACCTCAGTCTAATAGGACAGAAGGCCTGAGGCAGTGGTTCTCTGGATTTATGTTACATTCATCTGGGAAGTATTTTACAATACCAACGGTTGGGCCTTACTCCTGATACATTAATTATAGTCTTTGGTGCTCATGGAAGCCAGGCAGGAGAACTTTAATTTCTCCTTGTGGTTATATTTGGGCAGACAGTGCTGAGAAACCTTGCAAAATTATGAGGTCATTTAAAAGAAAAGTCCCAAAGAGGGGCTCCACAAGGAATTTGCATGCATGGCTGGTTTTAAAGGAAACTTTTCCAAGAACCTCCATGTTCATTTGTTTTCTTTCCTACAACTGAGAAAATGCCTTGATTAAAGCATCACAAGATCTCCTTTCTTGTCTTTTTTAAAATTGCCTTCTTTCCACTTTACCAAAGAAAGTTCTATCTCAACTAGAAACTTATTCTTATGTATTGTGCTGAAGACTACATTTCTGCATTTCTCAAAAAGCAAACAAACAGAAGAGATAAAGACAAAGTGAGAAATTGGGTATAAAGGAGACAGCCTTTGATCATTTCAGGGCAAACCACCCTCACCCTGTGTCCACCTATCCATCTCATTAAAGAGATACACTTGTAATAAATTTCCTGCTAGGATTTGCCAGGCATACATATTGTTTTGCTTGGTCCTGAGTTAGTAATACTCATAGTTACAAACCAATTGAGTGAAACATTGTAATGCCATGGGGCTTATGGTTATAAGAAATGTAAACAAAATTTTAACATTTTAGTTTGCCTTATATGTCTTTGTTGCAGAGAAGTAGGTTGATGTGTTTATATTTTTAAGCATAAAAATATTTTAGAATAAAATTCTCTAGTGGATATAGAATAGCAAAGCAATTTAAAGGGAAAAAATAAGCCATTTAAAAGTTCTGACTGCTGAGGAACATTCTTGTTCTTGTGTATTTGAAATGGCTGACTGCAGATGTCAAGTTGAAATGATATTTATATTTTTTCAAATAAATATAAAAGAGTGATCTAACTTTTTAAGAGTCAATACTTTCAATCTTACAGAAAGTATGGCCTTTTCAATTTAAGATGAAAAGATGTAGGTGTCAACTTAATATGTCAAGGTAGAGATTTTCAAAAATGTGTAGAAGGTTGGGAACGGAAAGCATTTGAAGACCATAATTTAGTGTACTTGCCAACCAGGGTTTGGACCAAAAGTCTATCACTTCCTACATAAATGACCTTTACCAGAGCTGTTTACCCTCCTTACACCTCACTTTCATTATCTATAAAAAGGGGTAATACTGCTAACACCTATCTTCATTCCCCTGATGTGGGGGTGAACTGTGACACCGGAAGTTGACATGTCGTAAGTACTGAAAGTTGATATCTTTCAGTGTCTTTCTAATAGCTGTCAGAATGAGTGGAAGAAATGGTGCCAATTAGAATGATAAAACCCACGAGAAGCTCATGCGTGCTTCCCAAGAGCTAGTTCCAAATGTTGTCAGCTCTCTCCACCTCTAGCTGTTGGCATGCTGAGGTATAACAAGTGTCCAATAAAATAAGTTGGGTTGACAAAGCTTAGAGGTAGCTGGTCTTTAATATTAACTAGAGAGCAGTCTACCCTAGACATCTGTGGTCTCTTCTTCGCATTCAGCCTCACTGATAGAGTTTGCTCTGGGTCTGCAAACGTGCTCAGTCGTGTCTGACTCTCTGCAACCCCATGGACTGTGGCCCACCAGGCTCCTCTGTCCTTGGGATTTCCCAGGCAAGAACACTGGAGAGGGTCGCCATTTCCTCCTCCAGGGGATCGTCCCAATCCAGGGATCAAACCTGTGTCTCCTGTGTTGGCAGGCAGATTCTTTACCACAGGGCCAGCAGGGAAGCCCACTGCGGTTTGTAACTCCAGGTCGTTCTGACCAGAAGACAGGCACAGACAGCAGGAGAGCCGTCAGTTTCCCGTCGACGCAGAAGGCGTCCCTACTCCCAGGAAGCGAGGGCGCTGGCACTCCAGGTGCCTGCTTCTGGCTGAGAGCTGGGGGCTCTTTTGTTGACTGACTTTTCTCTTGACGAGGGCCCCCTCTCACTTCTTGCTGTGACTGGTCGTTTTCGTGACTGTGTTTGGGACGCTGAGCCCAGGAGAGCAGGGGAGGCTGAAATGCCTCCCTTTCTTTATCCGTTGATGTGAAGCATTTCATCAGTTTGATCAGATCAGAGGCTGGGCAGATCTGGGGAAAGTTTCTGACTTTAATCATCTAACAACATCTTAGATGTCAAAGACCTGGAATCAGAGTACCTTTGCTGTTTCACAAAAATATGATAAAATACAAATAACATAAATTTTACTGTCTTAACCACTTTATGCATGTGGTTTGGTAGCATTAAGGACATCCACACTGCTGCTCAACTGTCTCTGTAACTCTTTTTATCTCGCAAAACTGAAACTCTACCCATTAACCAGTAACTCCCCAGTTCCCCACGCCACCCCCAGCCTCCAATAATCATTCTACTCTCTGTCTCTAAGAATTTGACTATTCTAGATATCTCATGTGTACAGAATCATACTGTATTTGTCTCTTTTTTGGTGACTGGCTTATTTCACTTAGCATAATGTCCTCAAAGCTTATCTATGTTGTAGCATGTGTTAGAATTTCCTTCCTTTTTAAGGCTGAATAATATTCCATTGTAGGGCTTCCCTGGTGGTCAGACAGTAAAGAATCTGCCTATAATTCAGGAGAGCCGGGTTCGATCCTGGGTTGGGAAGATCCCTTGGAGAAGGGAATGGCTACCCACTCCAGCATTCTTGCCTGGAGAATTCCAGAGAGGAGCCTGGCAGGCATAGCCTACAGTCATGGGGTCACAAAGAGTCGGACGTGACTTAGCAACTAAGAGCAAACAAAACAAATATTCCATTGTACATGTTACACCCCATTTTGCTTATCTGTTCATCTGTTGGTGGACACTGTGCTTCTTCCACTTTCAGGCTACTGCAGACAATGCTTCTGTGAATATGGGAGCACAAACATCTCGTCAAGTTCCTGCTTTCCACTCTTTCGGATATATACCTAGAAGGGAAATCGTTGGACTATGTGGAAATTCTATTTTCAATTTTTGGAGGAACCACCATGGTGCTTTCCACTGTGGCTGCTCCATTTTACATTCCCATCAATGCACAAGTGTCTCAGCTTCCCCACATCCTTCCTAACATTTGCTGGTTTCTCGACAGTAGCCGTATCGATGGGTGTGAGGTGACGCCTTTGCTTTTGAGCACTGCACCCAGCTGCCTGGGAAGCAGAGTGCTGACATAGTGATCTTATTGTGAGTTGGGTTCAGTTAAACTCAGTTCACCTCAGGGGTCAAATGCTTTGAATCTGAGTTTAAGCCACTCCCTTGTAAGTACTGCCTGAAAAATCCCATGGACAGAGGACGCTTGTTGGCTGTAGTTCATGGTGGGGTTGCAAAGCCAGACATGACTGAGCGGCTAAGCGTGCATTGAGCTGAGCACAGTCCAAGCACCACTTGAATTCTACACCCTGAATCTGGTAGGCCTCCAAAATACTAGCCATTCTGAAGTGAAAACATCCTTGCTCATCTCAGAAGAGCTTATACCTCTGGATTTTTTACTTCTCGAGTTCTTGGTGTCCACATCTCTTTGCAGACTTTAAGTAAAAGTATGGTTTTTTCCTTTGTGTGATCTGTGATTTCTTTTTGCTTGGCATAAAAGTCATTCCTTATCCTTCTTAGTTTTTTATTTGGTTTTGTGCATTTGGAAGTAACAAATCTTTTAAAATTATTTTAAGGAAAAAATGTACTCGTGATAGGTTGTGAAAAATCAACAAACAGATATTTGTATTAAATAGAGTTGGGGGACTTGAGGGGGCCGTTCTCACATCCCTATGATGATAGCAGAACCCAGCAGGAAGAAGAAAATTTCCTCTTCTCTCCCCCCGACCATTTTAAATTTAAATTAAAGAATTGGCAGGTGGGGGGGCTATACTGGGCCTTCATTGTGGTGTGCAGGCTTCTCTAGTTGTGGTATGTAGAGTTAATTGCCCTTGGGACATGGGATCTTAGGTCCCCAACCAGGGATCGAACTGTGGTCCCCTGCTTGGACAGTCAAAGTGAAAGTCGCTCAGTCATGTCTGGTTCTTTGCGACCCCGTGAGCTATACAATCCATGGGATTCTCCAGCCCAGAATACTGGAGTGGGAAGCCCTTCCCTTTTCCAGGGGATCTTCTCAACCCAGGGATCGAACCCGCATTGGAAGGCGGGTTCTTCACCACTGGACCACCAGGGAAGTCCCCCTGTTCTTCCTTGACAAGGGCTCAGCCAGTGAAAACTGTGGGCTCCGTTTACAGCCCTCCACTTCCTCTCCCTCCCTTAGAAGCATCCTCCTTCCTTGCCCTCCAGGGACTTGCACGTGGCTCGCAGTGGTTGGAGACCGTGAACTGCAGTTCTCTTTAGATCCTGAACAAACCCATCTTTCCTGGAGGAATATCTGGCGCTGTGTTTGCTTCAGGTCAACAAAGAACACCCAGCTGTCTCAGACTTGCAGGGAAAAGCTAAAGATGTCTCCCGAGGAATGAGAATCAGGAACCAGAAAACCACCAGAAAGTAGAAAGGATGCTTATTCTTATTAGTCTCTCTTATTCTCCGTCTTATCATTAAGTGCCTGAGGGCTGTGCATTTTGGCTTCATTTCCTCCTTTTCACTTTCTCTGCTTCTTTTCACACCAAGAGAGACGGCCGCTGTTGCTATGGAGCGACATCATTTCTGGTTCTTTCTTTGACACTGAGCACCATTCCAGTGCCACATTAGAGGGTCTCAAGAGGGAGAATCTGGTTAGCAGAGCTTTGATGTGGGGTCCACTCCGGGACGAGTTGGCTGTTGCCCTGAGGTCAGGCTCTTACATTATAAATATGGCCACAGTGATTCGCTCCTTTGGTTACATGAGTCTTCACAGAGAGGGGGAATATGACATATGCCATCCAGATATTCCAAGAGATTATTTTAAAATAGCCCTCTAACCCACTTTGCTCCAACCATACACCCCCTAGGAAGGATCTTAGTGGAAAGTCTTTTTTGGACATTATTGCAGAAAGTAATGTATGCCTGTGAAATGTCTGACATCAATTAGCATACATATTAAATGTTGATCTTATTTTCAAAAACTAATTTACAACTCTCTCACCAGCTTCTTTTCAAAAACTAATTTGGAACTGTCCAGTCAGTGATCTCCTCCAATAACAAAGCACACTTCTTGCTCATTTTATTGAATAATCAGAAAGCAATTCTCACTTATTGCTTAATGGTTGGATAATTAGACCTGAGCAATGGTGGTCTCCTCCTGTGTGTGCTTGTTGAAGTTTATAGTACTTTTCACGGGTTGACTTTTAATTAAGGAAAGCATTGAAGACCTACATTAAATTATTATGGTGGGTATCTTACTAGGGCCCCAGGGGGCAGAGAACAAAGTAGACAGGGGTGGTGGAAAGAATGGGGAGGGAGGGAGAGGTATGTCCTCAAAGTCTCAAGTCTGGGGGGTTCATTTAATAATTTAGTAATAAAGAAGCTATTACTTGAAGTTATTCTTTATTTATGCCTAGATGTGGCTTTCTTCCTTAGCTTGTTCAATGGCATTCTACAGAGTGATGAGACAGAGGGCGTCATCATCTCAGTGATATAAACATGAATTACTCACCCATTTTTCTTCTTTCAAAATACCTGGCAATATTGAATCTATGGGGGCAGTAACTAGCTTAATAGTACCCTCATAAGCTTTCCTGCAAGAGAGAAGAGATTTATGCTCACTCGTATTAGCGGCAAAAATAATGTGTCCATTCAGTCTGATTCTTCTGGGATTAGGAAATTTCCTCCTGGACTCTGGAATGCCCATAAATCAGCATGAAGACTCAAGCACTGAGGTCACTGCAGAATTATTAGTAAAACATAGTCTTTGATTATAACGAAACACAGACCACATGCACGTCCAGAAAATGAAGCCCCTATATTCGAGCAGTTACAAGCCCAGAGTGCAATCTCCTCGATGACAATTTCCAAGATGAAGAGCTGAATAACTCAATGATGCACTAAATATATCGAAGATTTAGAATTGATCTATGGTCCACCGAGGCCCTTTGATTACTCACTTGTGTCAGCCTTGCTCATGAATTATGTGTCTGTGGATTCTTCATGAATATAAATCCCCATCTCTCTGGTATAGTTATATGTAGTTAGATCATTTATGTGATGACGATTCCCATGCGCTGAAGGGAAAAGGGAGACACTTTGCAGTGTTTAAAAAACACGAAGAGTTTTCTGGCACCAAGGAAACTCTCAAGGGCCCAGAAAAGTACTATGTGCCATCCAACTCCTGCCGTCATACAGGGCGTTAACGTAAACCCTAACAGTGCCTTCATTTCAGAGTAGATTTGCCTTCCCTGCGTCATTTCTTGCTAAATTCAGGGGAAAGAAGTGGGGGTCTTAATCAAGACATTAATAGTTTGCTAGGAGAAGGCAATGGCACCCCACTCCAGTACTCTTGCCTGGAAAATCCCATGGACGGAGGAGCCTGGTGGGCCGCAGTCCATGGGGTCGCAAAGAGTCGGACACGTCTGACGTGACTTAGCAGCAGCAGCAGCAGTCTTTATGTGGAGCACCCTAGCTTATCAGGGTAGATCATTTGAGCTCCATGTTAATTATTTAGTTTCTCTTTTCTAGCTTTTTAAAAAAATGTTTTAATGAATGGAAGTGTGAATTTTACTTTATTTATTTTTCAGCCACACTGCATGGCCCATGGGATCTCAGTTCCCAAACAGGGATCGGAGACTCACCCCCTGCAGAGGAAATGTGAAGTCTTAACCTTGGCCGCCAGGGGAGTCCCTCTTTTCTAGTTTTGAATGATGGGTCTTCCCTGGCGGCCCAGTGGTTGAGACTCCATGCTTCCAGTGCACGGCGGCATGACTTCAATATGTGGGCAGGAGCTAGGATCCCACATGCCGTGCGAAATGGCCAAAAAGTAAAAGTAAATAAAATAACGATAAGAATAATACAGTAATTTTAAAAAATACTTTAAAAATATTTAGAAAACGGTATTACTAAGGTATTGTAATTGGTGAGCACTTGCCAGAGAAACAGAACCAGTGGGAGGAAATTATAGATATCTGATAGATACATGGATGGTTGTTGTTCAGTTGCTCAGTCGCCTCCGTCTCTTTGCAACCCCGTGGACTGCAGCACACCAGGCCCCCCTGTCCTTCACTGTCCCTGGGAGTTTGCTCAAACTCACGTCCATTGAGCTGATGATGCCATCTCATCCTCTGTCACCCCCTTCTCCCCCTCAATCTTTGCCAGCTTCAGGGTCTTTTCCAGTGAGTTGGCTCTTTGCATCAGGTGGCCAAAGTATTTGAGTTTCAGCATCAGTCCTTTCAATGAATATTCAGGGTTGATTTCCTTTAGGATTGATTGGTTTCATCTCCTTGCAGTCTAAGGGACTCTCAAGATACATGGATACATCATAGACAGACAGGTAGGGACTTATTTTGAGAAATTGGCTTTCATGATTATGAAGCCTGTCAAGTCTGAAATCTGTACGGCAGGCCAGCAAACTGGAAATTCTAAGCTGATGTCTTGAGCCCTGAGGCAGAAATTCTTCTGCAGAGAAACTTCAGCTTGTTCTTAACTTTTCATCTGGGTGAGGTCCACCTAAATGATCAAAGGTAATGTTCTTTACTGGAAGTCAGCTGATCAGGAATGTCAATCACATCTATAGAATACCTTCCTAGCAACACTTAGATTAATCTTTCATTGAATAACTGGGAACTATAGTACAGCCAAATTGACACATAAAGCTAACCACCACAGGATATTTTGGTTGTGAGTTACAAGACAACTAATAAAACTGTCTTCGTAATAATGGTTAATGTACACTGAGGTTAGTTACATGGCAGGTAGTGTTCTGAGGCCTGTATATGTCACCTCATCCCAAGGTTTTGCAGTTGGTGATGGCAGAGACGGGATTTGAAATTAACTACCTGACTCTAGAGGTTGGACTTTGAACTGCTCAGCTATATGGACTCCAAATACTGTTTCAGAAGAGCACTTGTTGAATCATGTATCTGGATGGGGTAAGGACAGCTCTGGCTTCAGGTGTGGCTGGATTCAGGGCCCAGAGAATGTGATTGGATCTTCACCTTTTTGTCCATATACTTGGGCTTCCTTCTCAGGAAGGTCTTCTTCGAGTGACAGCTCCCTGGTTGTGTTTTCTGAGCTCAGTAGCTTCAGGGAGAGGAGAGAAAAGAAGAACTTCCCTTTCTCAGCAGTTCGGACAGGAGTTCTGGGCTCAGATCTGAGATCCTCGCTTAGGCCATGCACTCAGTCTTCCGCCGATCCACACGTTCAGGAGAGTGGGATAGCGCACTGGGGCACCAGGGCCTGGGCCTTGTCCTCGTGGGAGGCGGGGGAGTGCGGGAGAGCTGATTCCTCAGGACAGATCTGGGAGTCAGAGACGGAAGAGGAGACGGTGCTGGGCAGGCAGGGAAACACAGGCGCCCCTCTGATTTCTGCTCTCTACACTCACGGCGCCTCCCTCCTGTCTCCACCTCTCTTGGCGTGTCTCTGAAGAGCCTGCTCCGTCTGAGCCCAGGTCTTTCGCCAGCCCCCACCCCCTCGTCCCCTCCGGCGGTCTTCTGTCCTCGGCACTTCGGTCTCGCGTCGAGCTGCGCCTTCTGAGAGCCCTGCGTTTGCTCCTGCTGTTTCCCCACCAAGAATGACTTTCCCGACACAGCGCCTTCTTTCTGCAAACGCTGACTTGCGCTTCACCTCTTCAGTGACGCCTCCACCACGCTTGCTTTGATCAGCGGAGTCACCCCTTCCTTATTTATTCAGAAGCTCCTGCTACGTGCCATGACCTGGAGGGAGATTTGGACTCTGGCGGATCGGGGAGCCTGGACCCCTCTCCTCGTGGAGCCCGGCTCTCCTTGCCGCGGGATCGGGAGAAGGGGGTCTGTGCTCGGCCGTCTTCCCTCACTAGCGCGCGCAGCGCAGCCCCAACAGGGGCCGAGACACCGGGTCCGGAGGCAGACAGCCCGGGATTCCGGCCCGTTCTGCCGCGTGAGCTTGGGTGCATTGACGGACTTCTCCGTGCTTCCCTGTTTTGTCTCTGCAGTGGGGATAACAATTCCTATCTCTTTTTAAAAAAAATATGTACTTATTTATTTAACTGCATTGGATCTTAGCTGCTGTGGCATATGGGATCACGTTCCCTGACCAGGGATCGAATCCGGGCCCCCTGCATTGGGCGTGCCGGGTCTTAGCCGCTGGACCACCAAGGAAGTCCCAGTGACTCCTATCTTGTTGGATGGCTTTCGGTACTCAGTAAGGCAATGGATATAAAGTGAGTGTCGCTGCCTCAGATCACAAGCTCTCAAAGTAATGACAGCTCTACTGTAGTCATGTTCCGTCTGTGTGTCCGCGAACGCCTGGTCACATCAACCACGCACTGTCATGGTGCCACTTCCCTGGAGGTGGGAAGGAATCGGATGCCCCGGCATCATGGGCTCTTCCAAAGTGGAAGTCCTGAATTTTAACACAAAGCTAAAAAAAAACATAAAAGGTTATAATAAAGTTATACTATCAAGGCATTAACTCTTATCCCCATAAATCAACTTCTTTAACAGAAGTTGATTGCTGTTTAGGTGGGTTAGATGGGAAGTCTCAGAGTACTTCCCCAACCAAATCCACTCCTTAGAACAAGCTTTCCTTCATTAATGGAGACAGGATTCGTGGTTCCCTTTGAGACTAGGTAAGGCAGTGAGTTTAATATTTTCTCCCTCAAGCAATGTGGTGATGGATGGAATGTTTAACTGCCTTCTCATATTATCGGCCCATCCACTGAGGACATAGCACCATCCTTTTAATATGATTTCCCACTAAATGATGCATGTTGCCCAACATCTGGAGACTTGGATTCAAACCCAAGCCCGAGTTACAAATGCAAGTGGATTTAATTGCCTCTATTTAGCCCTTATCAGCAAACTCAAGAAGAGTTGACACAGCCTCGGGGCAGGGCTTGGGGGAAGGCTGAGGTGTCTCCAGTTGCGGACACAGGGGAGACTTGAGAAGAGGAGCTTGAGAGCTGAGGAGAGAGAAGAACTTGCTTGTGCATCAGGAGATGAATGCAGAGATGTTCACTGCTGGCATTTATCAGAGCTGGAAAAGGGACACAAGCTCATTTTCCATCAACAAGGGGGCTGATAAATAAACTGCAGTTCATTCATGCAGGGGAATGAATGGCAGATCTGCATGAGGTCTGCAGTTATAATAAGGATAAATTTCGATGACATAGTATTGAGCCCAAAAAAAGGTCTACCATTTATCTATATTTTTAAAGAACAGGAAACCATATTATATACCACTTCAGAATACATTATAAGGACATACATAGATATTGTGTGCATATATACATACATTTGTGTCTATTTGTGAGTATATAAATGTGTATGTGTGTGCTCAGTTGCTCATTCATGTCTGACTCTTTGCAACCTTACGGACTGTAGCCCGCCAGGCTCCTCTGTCCATGGAATTTTCAGGCAAGAATACTGGAGCAGGTTGCCATTTCCTCCTCCAGGGGATCTTCCTGACCCAGGGATCGAACC
This sequence comes from Dama dama, assembly GCF_033118175.1. NCBI lineage: Eukaryota > Metazoa > Chordata > Mammalia > Artiodactyla > Cervidae > Dama > Dama dama. The sequence goes on from NC_083703.1 coordinate 81,383,106, forward strand.
TGTGTCTCCTGGGTCTCCCGTATTGTGGAGGATTCTCTACTGCTGCACTACCAGGGAAGCCCCGTATGTGTGTGTGTGTGTGTGTGTATACGTATATAGATATACACGTAAAAGTCTAAAAATATATATAGTAATCATTTCAGGAAAGAAGCAGAGGGAAGATATAAGAAATAAGGCTTAAGTCAAATTTGCAATTTATTTTTTTAAAAGAGGAAGACAAAAAGAGTTAGAGAAAATATAAAAGCCTGTTAACTATGATTAAATCTTGGCAGTATGTGTAGTGTTGCAAGATTATTTTCTGAATGCCTAACATGATTATTATTAAAACTTTACAGGAAAGAGCAGAAATTTGCAAGAGAATTTTGTGAATATTGGGAGACTGACAGTGACCATCATTTCAGAACTTCAGATAAGTGAACAATTTACTCACCAACTTAATAATAATTGCAGTCATAGCATGAAAGAATACTCTGTAAACTATTGAATTTTACATCAGCCATAAAAATAATTTCTGCCCCAGCAGGGATTAGAAATTAGGAGTAATCATAAAGAAAAGCAGCTGGTGATTCTAAAATACCTCATCGCTTCTGTGTTTAGTCAGAAGGCCCGGTCAGAGGGGGATGTCCTTAAATTCAGAGTCTTTTTGACACCCCCCTTTTTTACCCCTGCTTCAAAGTCCTGCTGGCAAATGCATTTCTAAATCTTGATGTTCCTCAGAATGGTTTGTACTCCTAGTATCTTAGTTAGTGAGGGCTGCCATAATAAAGTACTGCAAACTGGGTGGCTTAAACAACAGAAATTTATTTTCATTAACTATTTCATTTCAATTTTTTAAAAAAGCTTCTCTTAGGATGCGACTTTCGTTTTCCTTTCATAGCGGTGATTCAAAATATCCCTCATAAATAAACCAGTAGTTATTTTAAATGACTCATGATGTTCTGTGATGGTAAATTTTATGGGTCACGTTAACTGGGCCAAGGGGTGCCCAGATATTTGGTCAAACACTATTCTGGTGTGTCTGTGAGGGTGTTTTGGCTGGAGATTAACATTTGAGTTGATATGCTGAGTAAAGCCTATGGCCCTCGGCAATATGGATGGACCCCATCAATCTGTTAGAGGCCTGGATAGAACAGAAAAGCAAAAGAGAATTCTCTCTGACTGCCTGACTCTCTAGAGCTGGTGCGTCAGCCTTCTCTTGCCTTTGGACCCAGGCTGCAGAGCACACCGTCAGCTTCCATGGCTGTAAGCAAGGCCTCAGGACTTGAGCTGGAGCCGTCATCAGCTGCCTGGGGCCTCCAGCGTGTGGGCTCCCCAGCCTCCATAACTGTGAGTCACTTCCTTATGATGTAGATATTATGTATAATAATCCTCAGGATAGAGAGGTAAGATGGATCTCCTGTTGATTCTGTTTCTCCAGGAACTCAGACCTTCCATCCTGCAATATTATCATGAGAATAATTTCTAAAATGCTGTTGTCTTTGTTGCACATGACTAGGATGCTTATTTAAAAAACAAGGAAATGTAGAAAAGCAGAAGAAAAAATAAAAATTACTTATGTTTCCACCTTCACAGAGCAATCAGACTGAACATTTTAGGGTGTACCTGTCCAGTGGTTCCTTTCTATCATCTATTCATCGGTAACGTGTTGAATATTGTCCCCCACCAGATTCACGTCCACTGGAACCTCAGATGGGATCTTACCTGGACACAGTCTTTGCAGAGGACTTCATTATTTAAGATGAGGTCGTTCTTGAAGATCAGCCCCAAGTTCCATGCATGATGTCCTTAGAAGATGAGGAGAAGGCACGCAGAGAGAATGCTGTTGAACACGGAGGCAGAGACTGGACTAGGGCACCTACAAACTGAGGACCAACCACGGTTGCCAAGGCAACCACCAGAAGCCAGGACAGAAGCAAGAGATTCTTCCTCAGGGCTTCCAGAAGAAACCGGCCCTGCCGACACCTGGCTTCATAATTCTGGCTTCCAGAAATTCGAGCCAATACGTTTCTGTTGTTTTAAATCCACCCATTTTGCAGTAATTTATTATGGCTGTCGGGCTTCCCTGGGGGCTCAGTGGTGAAAAATCTGCCTGCAAAGCGGGAGACCCCAGTTCAGTCCCTGGTCAGGAAGATCCCCTGGAGGAGGGCATGGCCACCCACTCCAGTGTTCTTGCCTGGAGAATCTCGTGGACAGAGGGGCCTGGCAGGCTACAGTCCATGGGGTTGCAAAGAGTCGGATACGACTAAGGGAACTGAACATGCGCACATTATGGCAGCTACAGGAAATTGTCCATACTCATAGGCTTGAAAAATGAGAATGAGATTATATTGTATAGGGCTTCCCAGGTGGCAGAGTGGTAAAGAATCTGCCTGCCAATGCAGGAGCAGCAGGAGATGCGGATTTGATCCCTGGGTCGGGAAAATCCCCTGGAGGAGGAAATGGCAACCCACTCCAGTATTCTTGCCTGGGAAATGCCATGGACAGAGGAGCCTGGCGAGATACAGTCCATGGGGTCCAAGAGTCGAATGTGACTTAGCGTGTGCATGCACATACACACACACTGTTTTGTAGCTTATTTATTTTAATTGAAATATTTGAATCATATTTGTATGTTATTTAATATTCTTCTGTAGTGTTATTTTTTTATTTCATTTCTTTTATGGGTGTACACTATTTTATTTATTAGTCTCCTATTATGCTTTTGAACTGCTAGGTTTTCCCCAGATTTTCATTATTAAATATATTGTGCTCATGTATCTTCTCATGGCTAAATATTTGATTTAAATATTCATATATTTCCCTTAGAATAAAGTCTTAGGTGTTAGATTCTCATAAGAACTAAGTAGGCAGGGACCTTGTCTGTCTTGTTCCCTGCCACTATCCATCAAATAGTCCTAGACATATAATAAGAAAATTGCCCATTTGTTTAGACCTGCTGGGCAAAATAAAATTGAAAGGCTTTGTTCATTTTTACAGCTTTGGGAATATATTGCCAAACTGTATATCAGATAATTTTTCAGGTGTCAAACTAAAGGAATAATGTTTTTCCTGGGTGAACTCATGCAGTCTGACTCTACTGATTAGATTTGTTCTACCCTAAAGTCTTCTTTTATGCAATCATTACTTATGAATCCGGAAGTAGTTTCATATACAAACTTCCTGATTTAGTTATTTTAGGCTATCCATGATGCCATCAATTTTTGAAATTGTGTATTTTCTCCTCTGGCACAAACCATACCTCATACTGTTCAATTAACCCAAATTTAGAATGTAGGCCCAGGAGATGGAGATTACTCAACAATTTGGCACTTATTTTGATTTGAGTCATACTTATACTTTAGAAGTGATGATTATGGATCATGATTCAATGAATACTTCCGTATGTTATCAGAAATATTAGTAAGAAAGGCGAGGAAATGTGTAGTAATAAAGATGAATTCATCACCAACTATTGAAAACTATTTTCAATGATTTTCATTCTTTTTTCCCAAAATAGCAGATGGCTTAATTCTTTCAACCAGCTGCTAAGAAAAGAAATATTTGAATGATAAGGAGCATAAAATTGTTTCCCCTTGTAACACATACAACAACAAAGTCTTTAGTGCACATATAGATATGCTTATATAGATAGATGTGTGTGTGTATGTATATATATATATATATACATATATATATAATAAATGATCAGATTAAAAAAAATAAAACCCAGTCAGCAAAGCCGAAGTCTGGACAAAATTATTGTATAAATTTTAGTGGTTGATCTATGAATATATATATATATATATGCCTTTCAGGCGGCACTTGTGGTAAAGAACCCACCTGCCAATGCAGGAGATGCAAGAGACAGGAGTTCAATCCCTGGGTTGAGGAAGGTGTGGAAACCCACTCCAGTGTTCTTGCCTGGAGAATCTCATGGACAGAGGAGCCTGGCGAGCTGTGGTCAATAGGGTCACATAGCGTAGGACACTACTGAGACGACTTAGCATGCACACACACGTGCATATACATGTGCATATGTGTGTATGTATGTATATGACATTTAGCAATATACTCAGAATCAATTCTTACCACTTCACATGAAATATAGAAGCCATATGGGTCCCTGCACCCTCCCCATTTTATGTTTTCATTGCTTTATGTATAGAATTCATATACATTGAAAACTCTATCAGTGTTATAATTTTTGATTTCATCATTCAAACATGATTTAAAGAGCTTGAGAGGGAAAGAATAGTCATAGCAGACCATATTACCGTTTCTGTTTCTTTTTATTCAAGAACACATTTATTTTATTTTTTTCATTTGGCCATGCTGCTCAGCTTGAGGAATCTTAGTTCCCTGGCAGTGATGGTGCTGAGTCCCTTCACTGGACCACCAGGGAATTCCCACAAAAATGCATTTTAAATAGAAGTTAGAAGTTAGGGAGTGGTTAATAGAGGTACCCCTCAAATGATCTGGAGCAAGCATTAAAAGCTTGCATCACTGAGGGCTTTTAGGTGCAAGCAACAGAAATCTTCACTTACTTGTTTTAGCAGGGAAGGATTTACTAGAAGATTTTGGGGAGCTCGCAGTTTCCCTGGAAGGGGCAAAAGACAAGCTCGGAGATTATGCAGCCACAAACAACGCCCCAAACTAGTCCCTTGGAGACATAGCTCTGATAGCTGTTTGGGCAGAGATGCGCGTGTGCTCAGTCGCTCAAAAAGCGTCTGGCTCTTTTTGACTTTAAGGACTGTAGCCCCTCAGGCTCCTTTGTCCATGGAATTTTCCAGGCAAGAATACTGAAGTGGGTTGCCATTTCCTTCTCCGGGGGTTTTCCCGATCTGGGGATCAAACCCATGTGTCCTGTGTCTCCTGCGTTGGCAGGCATGTTTTTTTACCACTGAGCCACCTGGGAAGCCTTTGGGCAGGGATACATGGTTTATACACCGTGTCACCGCTGCAGCCCCGGGTGGCCGTTGCTGTTCAGCTGCTAAGCCTTGTCCAGCTCTTTGTGACCTCATGGACTGCAGCACGCCAGACTTCCCTGTCCTTCACTGTCTCCTGGAGCTTGCTCAAACTCATGTCGAGTCAGTGATGTCATCCAACCATCTCATCCTCTGTCTTCTCCTTCTCCTCTTGCCCTCAGTCTTTCCCAACATCAGGGTCTTTTCCAATGAGTCACCTCTTCACATCAGGTGGCCAAAGTATTGGAGCTTCAGCTTCAACATCAGTCCTTCCAATGGATAGTCGGGGTTGGTTTCTTTTAGGATTGACTGGTTTGATCTTTTTGCTGTCCAAGGGACTCTGAAGAGTTGCTGCTGCTAGAACCACTATCTGCTGGCCCCCAGAGAATGGATGTTACTAAGACTCTTTAGCTTACTTGCCTTCCTTCTGTTACTAGCACCTTCCTTATACCTCCTAATTTGATTCAAAGTCTGGAGTGGATGTGTCTAAGTCAGAGCTTAGAACATGTGTCCTGTGATGTCTTACTTGCAATAGCATCTAGGAAAGAAAGTATCCAGCATTTTCAGTTTCTATTATAATGAAAAGAAAGCTCTGAATCATAAGGTAGAAATATTCCCCAAACAGAGAAATGAAAGAAAAAAAAAAGACAAATTCCAATAGATTTCAGTTTTGAGTCAGATATTTTACTCCTTAGTGTATGTGGTCTTGGTAGAATGAGAGTTTCTTTTCTATTTTTAATTGGAGGATAGTTGCTTTACAAACTTTTGTTAGTTTCTGCCGTATGTCGACATGAATCAGCCACAGGTAGACACACGTCCCTCCCTCTGTAGGTTTTTCCCAGTGTAGTGTTCTGTGGGATGATCTGTTTCTCAGTGAGTCTGCTATAGTTCATGGAGACAATGACTGTCAGACATTTATTACAGAGTCTTGCACAGAATAGGTAATTACATGTTATTGTTAAAAACAGTCTAGTGGTGTCGTAATTGTTGTTTTTGAATGAGAAGTCATATTAGCAGGAAATGAAGGGTTATTTTTGCAAGAATAACTAACCATTTGGTTTTGAACCCATTGAGCTTGAGGTATCAGGAAATACAGAGGTCAAAGAATATTGCAAGATGATGGTGGCTGTAGGGGTCAGAATCTTCAGAAAGCTCAAGACTAGAGACATTCCATTAATTCTCCACTTTGTGCTGGTAGATAAATATAGGGCCGAAGCTGCTGTGGAATTAAACCATTCACTACATTTTCCTTTTGTCCGAAAGGACCACATCAACAGCCAAAGAACCCCTTTACTTCCTTGATTGAAATTAAAATCCAATATAAAAGGGGAATGAAGATGATGCATATTTTATGCCTTGGCCTCTCTGCCAGTGATTAATATTTTTTTATGCCCTGGGGTAAAGCAGAAACCATTATTTTAGAGGCATTAGCACAGGAGAAATAAACTCTCAAAGCTGTAATAGATTGGCTATGCACATTCATAGGCTCTACTGTTTTCCTAGTAATTACCACAATTTATATGTGTGTAATATATATCACATTTAGTGTTATATCATGTATTAAAATACATTTACATTATAGGCATTGTATTATGTATTTATCTTCAGTCAGTGCAGTTGCTCAGTCGTGTCTGACTCTTTGCAACCCCATGGACTGCAGCATGCCAGGCTTCCCTGTCCATCACCAACCCCCAGAGCTTGCTCAAACTCACATCCATCGAGTAGGTGATGCCACTCAATGTGGTATTTATCTTAATATATTAATATAATTGATGGATAGTGAACATTCTTATATAAACAATTATCAACAAAAATTAATATTTGTGTATATGTGCATTAGTTGCTCAGTCATGTCTGACTCTTTGTGACCCCATGGACTGTAGCCCACCAGGCTCCTCTGTCCATGGACTTCTCCAGGCAAGGATACTGGAGTGGGTAGTCATTCTCCTCCAGGGGATCTACCTAACCCAGGGATCAAACCTGGGCCTCCTGCATTGTAGGTGGATTCTTTACTCTCTGAGCCTCCAAGAAAGCCCAAGTCAATATTTAATTATTATAAATTATTTATAGTATAAATAAAAGTATATGTTTGCCTTAGATTTATGGCAGGTTATTTATTGTCTTTCCTTTGGAAATGATGTAAAATTTTCATACCTACTATTCATAAAAGGTGGTAATTTAAAAATAAATATCAAATGCACAATGTTACAGGTAGTTTAGAAATATGACAAAAGTTGCAATAGAGATAAATACAAAATATAGGAATGTATGAATAGAGCAAAAAGCTGTGAAGACAGTGTTCATGGGGCTGACATTTGGGGAAATTGAGCTGTATGATAAAGTGCAAATCCTTTATTTTTTTAGCCCTTGGTTGTATCCCTAAATTCACTGTGGCCAAGATACTCCCCACCTTCTCCCTTGGTCATAGAACCCATTCTTCCCTCCACCAAATATCCAGGCCCATTAGGGGAAGCTGGGGAGTGAAGCTTGATTGGTCCAAACACGTTGTAGTGGGATGATCTCACTCCTTTTGCTGAGTGACTCGGTTTAGCATGTCACCCCACCCAGTAGTATGTAACCCCATTCAGGCTTTCCAAGTGCCTCAGGGCTAAAGAATGTACTTGCCAATGCAGGAGACGTGGGTTTGATCCCGAGTTGGGAAGATCCTCTGGAGGAGGAGATGGGCAACTCACTCCAGTATTCTTGCACGAGAAATTCCATGGACAGAAGAGCCTGGCTGGCTGCAGAGGTGGACACGACAGAGTGGCTGAACACGCACACACATGACCAAATTCTACCCAACAGACACAAGAGTTAGTCTACTTTGATGATGCTTGTCAATTTAGAGAAGCTCTCTCATTTTCCTCCAGGTATAGCTATGAAAGGGAGAAATGCTGTAAACTATGCAGCCATCTCAAGACCTGGAACTCTAAAGTCTGAGGACCAATATCCTGAGGGTGGTAATACTGAAATAAGGTAAGAGACAGTCTCTAAAGACAGTTTTGGAACTAGCAAAACCATCCCTGTAACCATCCCTTTAGCTGCCCTCCCTCCAGACTTCTTGTTCAGTGAAATAATAAATTCCCTACTGAGTCTGCCCCTTATGTATTGAATAGTTAGATTTTTCTCCTACTTGCAGCCGAAAGCATCCCCGCGACTCACTCACCTCCCGCCTCTTCTTGCTGGTGTACTTCCCAAGAGCTTGTCTGGCTGCTCTGCCTCTGGCCCTTCAGCTTGTTTCTGACTTCCGAGCCTTTTCTCACAAGGCTTCCTCTTTCTGGGGGGCCATCCTCCTTCCTCCTGACGAGGCTCCTTGGAAACTGAGCTCTGCATGACAGACTGAGCTCATCCCGAGTGAAGGAAGTCAGAAAGTGACAGGCAAATACTGTATATTAACCACATACATGCATCTGCAGAAATGGCACTGATGAGCCTGTTTGCAGGGCAGGAACAGAGACGCAGATGTAGGCAGGGGCGTGTGGGTGGGGGTGGGGGAGGGAGAGGGTGAGGGGAACCGAGCGAGAACAATGACATGCACACGCGTGAAGCTGCAGTGTATCACGGGAGCTCAGCTCAGAGCTCTGTGATGACCTGCAGAGCTGTGACGGGCTGAGGGCCGAAAGGGAGGCTCCAGACGGAGGGGATATATGTGTACCTGTGGCTGATCCACATGGTTTACAGCAGAAGCTAACACACCCTTATAAAGCAGTTATACGCTAACTGTTAAAGAAGAAAACTCAAGCGTCACCTTGAGAGCCTCTCGTGGGGGCTGGGGTGCTCTGAGCACCCAGTGCTCCCCTCTCCTCGCCACGCTGGCTGTGACTTTCTGCTCATGCGCCTCTGCCTCTCCCTGGCTCCTCTCCACGGTGATGGGAACGATGTTATATTTTAGCTTGGTCTCCCAAGGCTCCCATCACATCCATGGACACAGCAGAGTATGAGAAACGTTTGCCCAGAACACTTCTTCCTTGAGCAGTAGTGAGCAGCACAGCGTGTGAGGTGGGCTCAGTCCTGTCCAACTCTTTGCCGCCCCAAGGACTGTGGCCTTCCAGGCTCCTCTGTCCATGGGATTCTCCAGGCAAGAATACTGGAGTGGGTTGCCATTTCCTTCTCCTGGGGATCTTCCAGACCCAGGGATCGAACTCGCATCTCTTGGGACTCCTGCATTGGCAGGTGAACCCTTTACCACCAGGCCGCCTGGAAAGCCCTGGCGAATAGCACTAAGAACTTGATATTTGGAGGCTGTGGTCCAAACCCGAGTCCATTGTTTATGTGATATTGAACAAGACACCACAGGACGCAGTTCCGTTAGGGGGAAAATGGATGCCACAGTGGTATGTACCGTGCATGTATTTAAATGATATAATGATGCTCATCAATTGCCTTGTTGATAATAAATTCTGTCATTGTTCATAATTCATTAGCTTCCCCCCAGGTGCTTACATATATGCTCAGAGATATGATAAACAGGTCTGTACTTTTATATTTCCTACTTATCTCTGTATCTAGCTCTTGATAAAAAGAACTAGAGTCCCACAGCCCAGTGACATTGCATTTTATTGCTTGAATCTTGTCTCAGCACTGCCTGCTATACTTGAGAAATATACCTTGTCTAATGCCTGGGTCACAAATGCATATTTGTGTGTTTAAAATAAAGAACAAATGTTTGTGATAGTGGATGCATAATTTAACCTTTTCATCATTTGATATGAAGTCTAAATTAATCTAAGAGCACAGTTTCAACATGAGGTGAAATTTTTGACCTTTAATGATGCTTTAGTATCTTGACATTCTTACCTTGTGCTAATTTTAAGTGACTTTTTGATATATGTTCACAAATGTTTACTGAAGCAGAGTTTGAAAGGGCAAAAGGGGGAAGGAAGGAAGGGAGGAGGGTAAGGGAAGAGAGGAAAAAGTCTGAATCTTCATCAGTAAATGAAAAGATCTCTGAATAAACTGTAAGATAGCTTTACATGGATTTAGCAAGTATTTAAAAGAATTATGTCTTAATACATCTCTATAGTTTCACCTGAAGGTGTGTCCATGATATAGTAAAATATGAGTGTAAATTGCAGAGTTGTATCCTGGGAAAGATTGAAGGCAAAAGGAGAGGAGGGTGGCAGAGGATGAAACGGTTAGATAGCATCACTGACTTAGAGGACTTGAATTTGAGCGAATTCCGGGAGATAGTGAAGGACAGGGAAGCCTGGCGTGCTGCAGTCTATGGGACTGCAGAGAATTGGACACAACCTAGCAACTGAACAACAACAACATGTATGAGATATGCGAAAATATTTGCTTTTATTTGTAGAAGCAGAAAAAAGTGTGTGGAAAGAGAGACACCAAACTGTGTGATAACATTGGTTACCTCAAAGAGGAGGGAGACAGGTGGATGCATTTAATATTTTTACATATGTCTCTGCTTTTTTATTTGTTGCAGTGAAAATTACTGAGATATAATTTACCCTAAAACTCAACCATCAAAGAGTACAACGAAAAAGTATTTAGTAAATTTCCCAAACTGTGCCACTATCTTTATAAGGCATTTCTAAGCCGTTTCATCACTCACCAAAAAACCCAGGGTTCAATTACAATTAATCCTCATTCCTTACCCTCAGTCCCAAGCAACCACTCATCTAATTTCTGTCTCTACAGATTTGCCTTTTCTGGATATTTCTTATGAATGAAATCATACAATATGTGGTCCTTTGTGTCTGGTTTCTGTCACTTAGCATGTTTTTGGGGTTTATCCACATTGATGAACCACCTATCAGTTCTTCATTCCTTTTTATGGCCAGAGTATTCCACTGTCTGAACCTTAGTACATTCTGTTTGTCCATTCACTAATTAATAGACATTTGGGTAGGGTTGCCAGATTAAATACAGAATGCCCAATTTAATTTGCTCCAAATAATGTGGGATATACTTATGCTAGGAAAAAATGTGTCATTGTTTATCTGAAATGTGAATGTAATCAAACATCTCGTGTTTTTATTGACTAAATGAAGCAACTTTACATTTGAAGTTTCCACTTCTTGGCTCCCATGAATACATGCTGCTGTGAACATTTCCATGCAAGTGTCTCTGTGGATGTGTGTGCATTTTTGTAATTTGGAAGAAAGAAAAACTTTACCAATTAAGTAAAACCTCCGTTTCTGAATGGATTCCAGGAGCACCAGCAATTTGAAAGTCAGTGAAATAGCTTAAGCTATTGTTAACAAATCTATTGCAGAGAAAGGCACATAAATATTGGGTTCTGCTTTAATTATATGTCAACATCTCCTCCTATGGCAACTCTGGGCTGCCTTGGTTTATTTTATTACTTGCTGGATTGCCTATGGTTATTTAAGAGGCTCATAAAACTTGGATACCAGACCTGCTTGACATCTAAATAATCTAAGTCCAGCTCATTAAAAGCTGAGATCAATAGCTTGCTGAATACTTTCACACAGGTGTTGTGTTTTTCATTTAGGAACATTTTGGCTTGCCCGAGAGAATGAGGTTTGCTATTTGCTATCTTGCTATCATATCCCACCTCCTACTTTTGCCCTTCCTGTTTCCTGGGCCGGAAACACTGTTGCCCTGATGGCTGCATGACTCACGTTAATTTCATCCAGTTCTCTGCTCAAATATCCCTCATCAGACAGCCTTCCATAACCACCCACTCAGGCCTGCCCAGAACCTGGCTGCTGTCACATCTTTATAAATAGGTTTGATAGGTTTAGCAGATGGAAACACAGGATGCCTAGCAAACTTTCCATTTCAGATAAAGAAAAAATCCCTTTTTAGTCAAAGCAAGTCGCATCATATTTGGGGCATTCCCCGATGGCTCAGTGGGTAAAGAATCTGCCTGCAATGCAGGAGGCACAGGTTTGATCCCTGGGTCTGATCCCTGGGTCGGGAAAATCCCCTGGAGGAGGGCATGGCAACCCACTGCAGTTTTCTTGCCATGGAGAATCCCATGGCCTGAGGAGCCTGGCCGGTTACAGTCCAAAGGCTCGCAAAGGGCTGGACATGACTGAGCGACTTTGCATTCATGCGTGCTGAATGTAGAGTTATGTGTGGTTTATCTGACATAAAGCCGTTTAACTGGGCACCCTGAATTTTGACAACCCTCCTCACAACCCTTCATACAACCAGACATTATATAACGTATGAATCTGCTTATTTAATTTATTATTGCCACCATCCTGAGAGAACGTGGCTGTATTTGCTTCATACATACATACATACATTCATACATACATAATGTGTTGTCATAACACATTACTGCAAATGGGGGGTTGAAAAAGCAGAAACTTATTCCCCCACAGTTCTGGAGGCCAGAAGTCTGACATGAAAATGCCCACAGGGCCGTGGTCTGTCCTCAGACTCCAGAGCACCTTCCCTGGGACCGTCCAGCTCCCGGCGGCTCTTGGCAGCGCTCATGGCTTGTGGCCCTATCAGCCCAGCCTCTGCCTCTGTCTTCTTGTGACCTTCATCCCTGTTCATCTGCATATCATTTTCTTGTCTGCCTCTTTTAAGGACACCTGTCACTGGACTTGGCACTCAGCCTGGTCCAGGACGATCTCATCTTGAGATCTTTAATTACATCCACCAAGACCCTTTCCTCAAATAGGGTCCCATTTACAGGTTTTCAGGGCAGGCCTTTAAGTTGGGGGGGGGGGGGGGGCTGTTCAACCACTACAGTGGCACATAGAAGTTTGACCCATGTATTGGGTTGACCAAAAAGCTCATTCATATTTTTTCATGAAATCGTAGGAAAAATGCAAACGAACTTTTTGGCCAACCCAGTGTGTTGGATGAATGAGTGGAGACATCAGCGGTGGTGGGCATTTGGGGTGAGGGTTCTATCCCACAGACATCTCTGCAGAACCTAGTGTTTACTGAGGTCAGGAGGGAGCTGGGTGTGCGCGCGTTTTCAGGTCCCCGAGGGCCACCCAGTAGAGATGCTGGGAACTTGGCGGTGGGTTTTGGAGTGGGGCTGTGGGCGCCCAGGGCCTCGCGACGGCAGCTGAGGCGTCTGAGCCGCTGCACAAGGCCGGGGCAGAAAGCTCGCTCCAGGAAGCGGGCGGAGGATGGCACTCCACGGGACTCCGCCGCGCGAGGAGCCGCGGGCAGCGGGGAACCTGCCCGCACGTCCCCGTCCCCGTCCCGGCGCCTCGAGCCGCAGCCGGAGTCCTCGGGCCGCGGCTGTGCGTGAGCGCGCCGGAGGGTTGGCCTGTCGGGGGCCTTTACCTCCTGGTTCGGAAAAAGGAGCCCAAATCAAAGTCTCCTGCTTCCTCTTTTGGACTGGAGACCAAATGGAATTTGAAGGCGCCGGATTACCGGGAGAAGGCGACGTCGGAGCCCGAAACCGCTGCTGGGTTTTGCCGACACAGACACCGCGCTAAGAGGGGAACGCAGCGCGGGGTGCTGTAGGGGCACTTGCTTAGTCTTTTTGTTTTGGGTTTTTTTTTTTTTTTTTTCAGTTTTAGTTATTTTTAAAAAAGTTATTTGTTTATGTATTTATTTAGTTAGTTATTTTTGATTGTGCTGAGTCTTCTGCTTCACTGCGACTGCGCTTTTCTCTAGTTGTACCGAGTGGGGGCCGCTGTCTGTCGCGGTGCGGGGCGTCTCTTGGGGGGCGTCTCGCTGCGCGGGCTTCTTTTATCGCAGAGCACGGGCCCTAGGGCGCACAGGCTCAGGAGTTGTGAGGCAGACTCAGTAATTGGGGCACACGGAATTAGTTGCTCCATTGCATGTGGGATCTTCCTAGACCAAGGATCCAAGCCCTGTCTCCTGCATTGGCAGGCAGGTTCCCTGAGCCGCCAGGGAAGCCCTTAAGGTTGAGTTTTAAGAGTTCTTTGTATATTTTGGATTAACAGTTCTTTATCAAGCGTGTCTTTTGCAAATGTTTTCTCCAAGACTGTGACTTGTCTTCTTGTTCTCTTGACATTATCTTTCACAGAGTAGAAGTTTTTAATTTTAATGACATCCAACTTAGCAATTCTTTAAAAAAAAATAAATTCATTTATTTGGGTCCGTAGGGTCTTGGTTGCCCTTGCAGCATCCGGGATTTTAGTCCCCAGACCAGGGATTGAACCTATGTCCTCTGCATCAAAATGTGGATTCTTAAACTCTGAACCACCAGGAATTTGTTCAGAATTATTTTGGTATTTCTCCCAGGGAATTGCTCTTGGGGGAGCGAGGGAGCTTTGCAGGAAAAGTAGAATTGTTAATGTGAAGAAGGTGATCTAGATCTAGTGAGACTGGGCTCCTAATTCCCACGTTGTTTCTAACGAGCTGTCTGGCTCCTGTTGGTCTCTTTCCTCATCTATGACATCTGACCAACAATTTGTATGTCATGGGGTTGTTGTGAAGATTGAAAATTCGCATGAAAGCGTGTGAAGCCCCCAGGTCTGTGGCTGACAGAGAAGGGCCACAGCGCATGGTATTGTTCTCAGACTCACACCCTGCTGAGAGAGGCTAGCCAGATGGCGCCTGCAGTGACGTGAGCATCCAGCCCTCCGTCAGCACTGTTCGGAGCTGGGCTCCCCGGGGAGTGAGCAGGGACACCCCTGCTCTGTAGAGCTCTCCTTGCAGTGGTTCTCTTTCTTGTTTTAGTTGCTAATTCTGATTCTTTTGCAACCCCACGGACTGCAGCCCACCAGGCTCCTCTGTCCATGGGATTCTCCAGGCAAGAAGACTGGAGTGGGTTACCTTTTCCTTCTCCAGGGGATCTTCCTGACCCAGGGATTGAACCTGTGTCTCCTGCATTGGCAGGCAGGTTCTTTACCACTGAGCCGCCAGGGAAGCAGATTGACAGAGGTGGGGGAAAACAGTGAAACAAGTGTGCAAGTAAATAAATAGCAGAAGTTCAGGCAGTGATGAGTCAGAGGGAGGGAAAGGAAAGCAACTTAAAAGGGATAGAGTGGACCTAGGGCCAGCCTCGGGGGTGTGCCTCTGGATACAAGGTTAGGAGGTGAGGGAAGAAGACCTCTTTAAGGAGATGACTTTGGAGTAGAGACCTTATGTGTGATGGGAAGACTCACTGGACTACCTGGGGAGACAGTTCCTCTGAGCACGGGTAACCAGAATGAAGATCTTACAGTGGAAACAAGTTTGGGAAATTCTAGGGACATCTCATTTCTTATTGTAGGCTGAATATTGGCAGCAAAATATGCTCATTCATAGAAGGGATTGATTTAATGAATGCCCCTTGGGTCCCTACAATTACACGGGGCCATGCTGAGGGAGGAGATAAAAAACAAACCCGTAATTGCCATGTTCAAAGGAGCCAGCAATGTAATTGAGGAAACAAGTGTGTATAAAGAAGTGATCTGGAAAGAGCAGAATAAAGTATTTATTAATGCCAGGATTTCAAATACCAATGTTGGCTTCATGGGGTGAAAAAGTCCCTCATAAATCCTTTCCTGGGATGGGGTTGATGAGATAACTTCCTCCAGGGTGTGGGGTGTACAGATTAGATGGAGAAAAACTCTTTAAGAACTCAGGCCTCTCAGCACCATCATGCATAATTTAGGAGGGGGATGGAAGGAGACAAAAGATTAATGTATTCCAAACATGTAAACATGTACAACCCAGAAATCAGCAGAAGTCACTGTTCTTGAAGATTCGGCAAAGACCAGCTCCAGGACAGCACATGGCCAATCTGTGTTCTGGGGGAGGCTTCTATGCTCACAGCAGTATTCCTGTAAACAATGGGTCTTATGTCCCATGTTCACTGGTATTTACATTTGACTCTTTTTTCTACTAGAGGTCCCAGCAGGACCTGCTTTTATTCAGTTTCTATAACCGTCAGCATTTTAATTTATTTTTTATAAATAGCTTCAATAATCATTAAGCTTTAGCATCTGTTTTAAAAAAATATTTATTCACGTTTGGCTGTGCAGGGTCTTTGTCTCTGCTCAGGTTTTCCTCTGGTTGCAGGGGCAGGGGCTGCTCCATAGTTGGGGTGTGAGGGCTTCTCGTGGCAGTGGTTTTGTCTTGTCTTGGAACATGAAGTCTGGAGCGTAGGCTTTGGTAGTTGTGGCCCACAGGCTTACTAGCTCCGTGGCATGTGGGATCTTCCCTGACCAGGGATCACACCCGTGTCTTCCTTTTTGGCAGGAGGATTCTTTACCACTGAGCCACCAGGAAAGGCCAGTGTTTTTTTAAAGATATAGATCCACTACTCCAATCAACTTTTAGTAAGGTATTTCCCAAATCTTGTCACTCATTCTTTTTCTCTCTCCTCTCTCATTTTCCTCTCTTTCTGCATATTTATGCATCTTTTGTCTATAATTTTCCAGTCATCATTTGTAATACCATGTCTAGCATTGTTTTTGTGAAATTCAGAAAAGCACCAGGAAAGTTAGTTTTCAAACCAGAGTATTTGTGTTACTGATTTTTATGATGTTACGTAATGATTTTAAAATACAAGTACATGTATATCTTTAAATTTATTCAGACATTGCTTTATCTTGCATTTTTGTATTTGGTGATATTATGACTTTAGATTTTTTTATTAGAAACATTTAGATCAGCCCAATATTAAATTTCATATTTTATTCTTTTCGATGAACAAGACTAATAAACAAACAAGATGAAAGTGCCATTGCTTATTGAACTACAGGTATGAATCTCAATTCCGATGAGATTCTGGAATTGGAGATCTATTTCAGAGATTATTTGCGCCAATAAACTTTTTCTGGAGATGCCATATGTAAATTTCTCTTCACCACAGATTCAAAGCATTCAGTGCTCCAAGAAATAAACAGGCTGATTAAAAAAAAAAGTATGTCCTCATATTTGCTAAATAAGATTAACAAATGAATTTACAGTTATGCTCTCAGAAAAATAATTAGAGTGACTTTGCATCACCGCATGGTACCTCACCCTTTGTAGAATGTAGAGTCATTTTCAAATAAATACAATAAAACCATCATCCTTTCTTGTATTTTAAAGTAGCAGTTGACAAACACTATACTTGCTTATATTTATACATGTCTTTACTGTTGAAGAAGTCTAGCTGTCTTGTCTAATAACCTTTTGTTTAAGGTGGAGTTAAGTTATTGCAATCAGAGCCCTCATCCCGTTCTGAAACTTATCACTGTAGTAAGATCTACCTGTAGGAAACCTCCTTTGACGATTCCCATGTTGACTTTATTAGTGCATTGTATAGTACATCTTTGTGAATATAGTAAGTCCCCTGCATATGAATAAGTTCCAGTCTGAGAGTGCGTTCGTAACTCCAATTTGTTCATGACGTCAAACAAAGTTAGCCTAGGTACCCAACTGACACAGTGGGCTATGCAGTACTGTACTCTGATAGGTTTATAACACTTGTCACACATACGATGCATAAAAGACAAACAAAAAATAAAGCAAACATGTTTAATCTTGCGATACAGTGCCTTGGAAAGCACAGTAGGACCAGCTGCATCACTGCAGCTTTTACGCTTGCTTCTGGACATCCTGGGCTTGAAATAAAGAATTGGACTGCCATAGTCTATACAGGACTCTAGAGTAACACACCCAGAAGCACAACCGCTTGAGGAGCACGCCTGCCCGTGGCAGTGTACACAGACGTGGGAACTAACTTACCTTGGACACGTGAACACAGGTTTGCAACTTGAAGGTTTGTATGTAGGGGACTTACTGTACTATGTGTTATAATTTGTGATAACAGAATTTAGTTGTTGGATACAGTGAGCTGTTTGATAGCTGTGTTCACCTGAATTCAGTGGTGGGAGGCCATGTTTGTGGATAAGAAAGCTCACTGTTGTAGGGTCCTGACCCCCCTAGGTGAATCTGTTAACTGGCATTTTGGTTGGAATCGCACTGAAGAGGATTCTTCAGTGAACCTAAAGCACGTTTCGTAGAATTCATATGGAAAAATGAGAAAAATGACTCAAAGCAACTGGAGAAAGATCAAAACAAGAACGAAGCATTTCCCTTGCCTCATATCAGTAATTGCTATGAGGTGTAGTAATTAAATTGTTGTTGTTCAGTCATTCAGTCTTGTCCGACTCTTTGTTACCCCATGGTCTGCAGCACGCCAGGCTTCCCTGTCTTTCACTATCTCTCGGAGTTTGCTCAAGCCCATGTCCATTGAGTTGGTGATGCCATCCAATCATCTCATCCTCTGTTGTCCCCTTCTCCTCCCGCCTTCTATCTCTTCCAGGATCAGGGTCTTTTCCAATGAGTCATTTCTTCACATCAGGTGGCCAAAGGATTGGAGTTTCAGCTTCAGCATCAGTCCTTCCAATGCATATTCATGGTTAATTTCCTTTAGGGTTGACTGGTTTGATCTCCTTGCTGTCCAAGGGACTCTCAAGAGTCCTCCAACACCACAGTTAAAAAGCATCAATTCTTCGGTGCTCAGCTTTCTTTATAGTCCAACTCTCACATCCATACATGACTACTGGAAAAACCATAGCCTTGACTAGACGGACCTTTGTCAGGAAAGTGATGTCTCTGCTTTTTAATAAACTTTCCAAAATAGTTCTTTTGTCTGAGTCCTATCTTAGGTACTGTAAGGAATAGAAAGAGATGTATGAAGATTAGAGATGTTTAGAGCAGGAAATATTTAGAGGCAGTGTATAGTTGAGCTACCTGTTAACCTTTTCCTATATCCTTGGCTTTAGTTCCCAGAAGTATAAGAAGAGCCTAAGCTTGTCAATGGTGAGGGTTGGTGTTGATACCAATTAGATTTGCTACAACTTGGGAGGAGTGGTTAAAAGACCCTCTATTTCCCCCGTTGGTTATGATTCTTGATTTCGAATCAGAAGGCATGTCCTTGGGCAGATCCCGAGCCTTGTCTTGCCCTTCTCCCTGTCTGTAGGACATGAACCTATTTGGCATCCTAGATGTTTCTCCCATGAGAGGGAGCCCCGCCCCCGGAAGTAGTCCAGGAACTGCAGCACCCAACTGCGCCCTTCAGCAGCCCTGTGGGGTCGAGCCTTTGAACTGGGCTGACAGTTCTGATGATGGCGGTGCTGTGTTGAGCAGAATGCAATCCAGCTTGTTCCTGCAGAGTTTTATTGGCTTTGCAAGTTTTAAAACTCATAAAAGATGTTTTGTCAGTAAGAGAAACCAGCCTACAGGGGAACAGATAATTATGTAATAAGGCATCGTTTTCCATGGTCTAATAACCATAACCTGTTTTAACTGTTACAGATTATAATGTCCATAAAGCCTTGGTCATTTATTATCTGTTTTTCACATCTTCTCCTTTCAGTGGAGATGTTAGAAAAGGTCAGACTGCTGTCAGAACCCAGTGATGAAGAGCAGGGTGGTACTTTGGAAAATGGCAGTCCTTGCAGCGTTCAGGGCTATAAACTTTTTAAATTGAATTGTAAAAGTTTATCACTAATAAAGAAACTCTTTTAGGTGATTTTAATGTTATTTGGTCGTTTGAAATATTTCACAGATGGAAACAGATGGTAAGGTCATGAAATGGGTGAGTATTCAGCATTATAAAATGCAAAATGCCTTTTCTCCACGTTAGAGATGGAGCTGTGCAGTCAGGATAACGCTCTAGGGTATTACCCACTTTCTATAAGGAGCAGGTGCTTCACTTGGCACTTGTATACAGAGAAGGGTTGAGAACAGCCAGATCTGTTAGTAAAATAAACATATATTTCTTATTCTCTCCTTCAAATGACCTTGACCACTTTCTTTCTTATGGTGGGTAAGTTACACTTTACCTGAGATAAGAATAGGAATTCATGATTAGCAAAAGATAGTGATCATAAGGGGCTTCCCTGGTGGCTCAGGGGTAAAGGATCCACCTACCAATGCAGGAGATCAGGTTTGATCCCTGAGATGAGAAGATCCCCTGGAGAAGGAAATGGCAACCCACTCCAGTATTCTAGCCTGGGGAATCCCGTGGACAGAGGAGCCTGGCGGGCTACAGTGCATGGGGTCACGAAAGAGTCAGTCACAACTTAGTGACTAAACACCAACAACAATGTTCATCAGAGGATCAGTTCTAAGAAGACATATATTTAGACTGTGAATTCCTTGAAGGCAGATCCTTGGTCTTTCAGAGTCATTCATTCATTCATGAATCCAATAAACAATTAGTGAATACTTGCTATGTGCCAGGCATTTCTCTGGACACTTAGAATACTTAGAAATCTTTATGGAATTTACACAGGAGTAGCATAAGCCATGCAAAAACAAGAAAGCAGATAAGCAAATCAGTGTGTTAAGTAGAATAACATATTTGAAAGTGAAAAGTGCAATAGGAAAAAGCAAAGCAAAGCAGGTTAAATGTAACTGGAAGGGAGCTGAGGTGAGGAGTGAGGTTCCCTAGAAATAGTCCCTGTTATTTAGTATGTATCTTGTGGATCTTCATTTCACAATTTTAAACAATAGATTCTTGATAAACACAGCATTATCACTTCCTTTCACCTCTCATGAAAATGCTCCATTTCAATGACTATTTCTCTACAATGTAAAGAAATGAACATGGCAGCTAGGGAGGCCCTCCTGGAAAAGGTGGTGTTTGAGCAATGACGTAAAGGGGATGCACAATAGACCGACCTGGATAAAGAGAGTTCCAGGGAGAAGGAAGCCCCAGTGCAAAGCCATGGAAATGGGCACGTGCCTGGCATGGTTGAGGAGGAACAAGGAGGCCGGGGGGCTTGCAGGTGGCTCTAGTCGTAAAGATTCTGCCTGCCAGTACAGGAGACACAAGAGACATGGGTTCGATTCCTGAGTCGGGAGGATCCTCTGGAGGAGGGCATGACAACCCACTCCAGTATTCTTGCCTTGAGAATCACATGGACAGAGGAGCCTAGCGGACTACAGTCCATAGGGCTGCAAAGACTTGGACACGACCGAAGCATAGCATGCACGCAAGGAGGCCAGGATGGTTGTAGAGGCGAGAGCAAGCGGAAGAAGAGGGAAGCAGAGAGCAAATGGGTAGGTGGTCCTAGGTCATTGAGGACACAGAAGGCCATTGCCAAGGCTTTGGTAACTATGTGAGATAATGGATGTTAACTAAACATGTGCTAATCATTTTCCAGTGCATGTATCTATCAAGTCATCATGTTGTGTACCTGAAACTAATGCACTGTTTTGTGCCAATTATATTTTAATAAAACTTGAAATTCAAAATTGGGAAAGGAGTACATCAAGGCTGTATATTGTCACCATGCTTATTTAACTTATATGCAAAGCACATCATGCAAAATGCCAGCCTGGATGAAGCACAAGCTGGAATGAAGATTGCCGGGAGAAATGTCAATAACCTCAGGTATGCAGATGACATCACCCTTATGGCAGAAAGCAAAGAGGAACTAAAGAGCCTCTTGGTGAAGGTGAAAGAGGAGTGTGAAAAAGTTGGCTTTAAAACTTAACATTCAAAAAACAAAGATCATGGCATCTGGTCCCACCACTTCATGGTAAATAGATGGGGAAACAATGGAAACAGTGACAGACTATTTTCTTCGGCTCCAAAATCACTGCAGATGGTGACCGCAGCCATGAAATGAAAAGACACTTGCTCCTTGGAAGAAAAGTTATGACCAACTTAGACAGCATCTTAAAAAGCAGAGACATTACTTTGCCAACAAAGGTTCGTCTAGTTAAAGCTATGGTTTTTCCAGTAGTCATGTATGGATGTGAGAGTTGGACTATAAAGAAAGCTGAGCAACAAAGAATTGATGCTTTTGAACTGTGGTGTTGGAGAAGACTCTTGAGAGTCCTTTGGACTGCAAGGAGATCAAACCAGCTAATCCTAAAGGAAATCAATCCTGAGTATTCACTGGAAGGAATGATGCTGAAGCTGAAGCTCCAATCCTTTGGCCACCTGATGCAAAGAACTGACTCCTTGGAAAAGACCCTGTTGCTGGGAAAGATTGAAGGTGGGGGGAGAAGGGGACAACAGAGGATGAGATGATTGGATGGCATCACCGAGTCAATGGACATGAGTTTGAGCAAGCTCCGGGAGATGGTGAAGGACAGGGAAGCCTGGTATGCTGAAGTCCATGGGGTCACATAACTGAGTGACTGAACAACAAAAACTTGAAAAAAAAAAAAAAGGAATCCCCTGGAAGCTTAAAATACATTATTAGTAGGTAAAGGCTGAAGCAGAAAGACCAACTAGGAAGCTGTTGGTCTGGGGAAATGAGGGTGCTTGGGTCAAGGTGAACTTTGGAGTTGGTGAGAGGTGGGCAGACTTTAGGTGTGTTTGAGCCAAGAGGACTCTTGCAGATTATGTGTGGCCTATGAAAGAAACAAGTCAAGGATGGCACCCAGGTTTTAGCCTGAGCAATGGAAAGAGGAAGCTACCATTTCCTGAGATGAGTGGTTTCATTTCCACTTTGGATAAGTTGAGTTTGAGATGCCTTTAGTCATTTGAGTGGAGGTGCCAAGTAGGCAGCTGGGTATTTGGCAGAGTCTAAAATTTGAGAGAGTGCTGGACTCACATGGAAATTTGGAAGTTATTGATATATATATATGGCATTTAAATCTAAATATCGTATGATATGTGGTATTTAAAGCTATGAGACTAGATGAGATCACTAACGGCGGGAGTATAGATAAAGAAGAGGACTCAGAACTGACTTTGTGACTAGCTCGAGAAAAGCTGAGTTGATGAACAAAACAAATGAGTCGTGATAGCAGTTAGCACACTCCTCCACAAAGTAACTCAGATCAAGAGCACCACATATGTCACTCAGGAAAGCAGCAAAATGGAGCTGTTTACAACTTGAAGCCGTGTTCCTGGGTGCAGGCTTTCCCCGGGTGCAGGACGGAAGCGGGGCCCAGATGAAGGAGGTCACAGTGGGAGGAGAGACGTCACGCTAGGCCGTGTGTGCCGTCAGCCTCTCAGGCATCCAACAGGGACGTTTTAGCTGCTTAGTATGCGCTGGGCACAGACTGCTTCTGTGGGGGGCTTGGTGTGTTTGTCCCCCAGCATCAGTTCCTTGTTTCTGACCCCCCCCCCACCCCGCCCAATTTCCCTGCAGGTATTCCTCCTCCCGGGAGTGTGCAGTCCTACTGGGAGGGTAAACCGGGAAGCCAGGTCCAGCTTGGTGCTTCCAAGAGACCAAGTACGTGACCTAAGCTTGGCCAGTTGGACTCTGTATACCAGGGTTCTGGCTTTTCAGCCAGAAGAGATGAAATATTTAATGCCCATGAGCCAATGGAACATAATTCAAGTCACAAATACAAACTACCCACACAATTTAAAATTTTCCAATAGTGACTAAAAAAACAGGCCAAAGAAATCATTTAAAAATTTATTTTTTAATTGCAGGATAATTGCTTTATAGAATTTTGCTGTTTTCTGTCAAACCTCAGCCTGACTCAGCCATAGGTATACATGTGTCCCCTCCCTCTTGAATCCCCCTCCCGTCTCCCGCCCCATCCCACCCTCTAGGTGGATACAGAGCCCCTGTCTGAGTTCCCTGAGACCTACAGCAAATTCCCATTGGCTATATATCTTACATATGGTGATGTAATTCATCTTATTTATTTTATTTGCCTCACTGTGTCCCAAGTAGTGTCATTTCAATATGTAATTTTTATAAAAATTATTCTGGCACAAACTCTTTGAGATCTGGTGTGTGCGCTTACAGAGCATGTGTGCTCCACCCCTCAGTCATGTCTGACTCTCTGTGACCCCCTGGACTGTAGCCCACCAGGCTCCTCTGTCCATGGCATTTTTCAGGCAAGAATACTGGAGCGGGTTGCCATTTCCTGCTCCAGGGGAATCTTCCTGACCCAGGAATTGAACCTATGTCTCTGTCTCCTGCATCGGCAGGCGGATTCTTTACACGGGCGCCGCCTGGGAAGCTCTTGGCAGCCTGAAAGCACAGCTCTTTTCAGACGAGCCTCAGTTCAGCGTGCGGTCGCCACGTGTGGCGGTCTTGTTGATTGAAGAGAGCAGACCTGAATTCATTCATTTCCTCGGCAGCCCGGATCAAACGGTACTTTCCACAAGGGTCATAACAGCAGGTTCTGCTTCCTGATCCTTCAGCGCTTCCTCAGCTGTTGCAAAGTCCTCTCCAAGGAGTCCAAACTCCTGACAGGACTGAGTCAGTGAGCGTCCGACAGCTCCTAATATAGTCCCTTTTGCTTGGGTAGCTAGAGTGATCTCCTATGAGTTGCATTCAAAGGATTGTCGCTGCTATGTTCCTTTTGCAACAGAAAAAAGAAGGCTTGGGCTAGATCAAGACCTTTTCACAGTTCTACTCTTAAGGGTGGAGTCAGAAAGTGGACTAAACCTTTGAAAGGAGTAACATAGGTCTGCATGTGGTTAGTTGAAAAAAATCTGCAACATAGAGCTTTGAGGGAAAAGAATGAAGTGCACAGAATATTTGTATATCTTTTCAAAATCACACATGTATATATTTGTGGGCATGTCTATACAACTTCTGGGGTCCTTCCCTGGTGGCTCAGATGGTAAAGAATCTGCATGCAATGCAGGAGACCTGGGTTCGATCCCTGGGTTGGGAAGATCTCCTGGAGATGTAAATGGCAGCCCACTCCAGTGTTCTTGCCTGGAGAATTCCAAGGACAGAGGAGCCTGGCAGACTCCAGTCCATGGGGTCACAAAGAGCTGGACATGACTGCTTGACTAACACTTTCACTTTCATGTACAACTCCTCAATGGAGAGAGACAGACCTGCTGAACAGTGGCGGCCTTTGGAGGACACAGGTAGGCGACGGGCAGCCTGCGTGCTCTGGGTTCAATGGTGTGTCTTCCCCGGGCTCACATATTGGCACCCTAACCGTCCCCTACCCCCGCATCTGAGAATGCGGCTGTGCTTGGCGATGGGAGGCGGGGGTGGGGGGGGGTGTGGTCTTTGCAGAGGTGATTAAATTAAAATGAGGTCATTCACGGGGCCCCTAGTCCAGTATGACTGGTGTCCTTGTAGGAAGAGGAGATGTGGACAAAGAATCATGCAGAGAGGAGGCTGGGTGATGGCAGGAAGAGGGCTACCTGTCAACCAGGCGAGAGGAACAGAGCCTCTGCTCACAGCCCTCAGGACAGACCAACCTACATCTTAGACTCCTGGTTCCTCTGCAACTCGAGACAATAGACACCTGTGGCTGAAGCCTCCAAGTCTGTGATGCGTTGTCAAGGCGGCACCAGCAAAACACACGGGGTCATTGACCAGAGAGGCAGACTTGCACCCGCCGTTTGATCATTGTTGACGACGTTGTGCTGGCTTCTGCTGCATGCCGGTGTGGAGCAGACATGAGGGCACAGATGGCCCCTCCCTCGGGAGCCGCCCTCCCGCCCCGCCCCCCTCTCCTGCCCAGCCCCGCCCCCCGCCCCCGCCCCGCCCCTCTCCTGCCCAGCCCCGCCCCCGCCCCCCGCCCCGCCCCTCTCCTGCCCAGCCCCGCCCCCCGCCCCCGCCCCGCCCCTCTCCTGCCCAGCCCCGCCCCCGCCCCCGCCCCGCCCCTCTCCTGCCCAGCCCCGCCCCCCGCCCCGCCCCTCTCCTGCCCAGCCCCGCCCCCCACCCCCGCCCCGCCCCCCTCTCCTGCCCAGCCCGCCCCGCCCCCGGCCCCGCCCCATCCCCCGGCCCTCCCAGGGCGTCAGAGGCCCGGGCTGAGCCCCCGTGTCAGGCAGAGCTCCCCGCTGGCCGTCTCCTACACGCCGCGTGTGTGTCCCCGCTGCTCTCTCAGCTGGCCCCCCTCCTCCCCTGCTGTGTCCGCAAATCCTCACTCTGTTCGTACATCCGCATCTCTGTTCCCGCCCTGCAGATAGGTTTATCGGTACCATTTTTCTACATTCCATATATATGTGCTAATATACAGTATTTCTTTTTCTGACTTACTTCACTCTGTATAACATGCTCTAGGCTCATCCGCTTCATTAGAACTGACTCGAATGCATTTGTTTTTCTGGCTGAGTCATATTCCATTGTATACACGTACCACTACTTCTTCATCCATTCCTCTGCCGACGGACGTCTAGGTCGCTTCCACGTCCTGGCTGTTGTAAGCAGTGCTGCAGTGAACACTGGGGTAGGGTTAGGGGCAGGGTCTTTTTCAGTTGTGGTTTCTCAGGGTATATGCCCGCTATTGTTACCTGTCATTTGAAAGGTTTCTCTTCTAAATGTTTTAATTATCTTGTTTGTGTGTGTGTGTGTGTGTGTGTGTGTTCAGTTGCTCAGTTGTGTCCTTCTCTTTGCGACCCCATGGACTGTAGCTGCCAGGCTCCTCTGTCCATGGGATTTTTCCGGCAAGATACCGGAGCGGGTTACCATTTCCTCTTCCAGGGGATCTTCCGGACCCAGGGCTTGAACCTGCGTCTCCTGTACCGCAGGTGAATTCTTTGACCTGCGTGAGTCTTCAGGGAAACCCCTTTATCGTGTACACTTCTGTTTAAACATCAAAAAGTGGAAAGGTTAACAGTGAGGTCTCAGAGTCCCGCTTATCTTCCTGTATCCCTCGTCTTTCTTTCAGCACTCACTTCCTCTAAACTCTTGTCTCCTGTGAAGGGATCTGATCGGGATGAGCGATACCCTGAGAGCTCCAGAGCTAGGAAGGGAGAGCAGACTCATGACCTGGTTCTTCCCTATTTCATCTGGATACTGACTTCCTGGCCTTCTTGTTTAATGCTGGGAAGGCTCTGGTGTATATTAGAACAACTACAGGGTCGTCTTTATTTTATTCCTCTCTCTATCCTTATGTCCATTTCATTATTACACTTTATGAAGTTTCTGATCTGGAACAATAGATGTATAGTTCCTCTGTTACAAGCAACAGAAAGTGCACTGTATGGTCGTTAGCAGAAAAATAATCCATCCAAAGAAAACAAGGAATCTAACTGATTCCAAGAGAAAGCTGTAGAATCAGGTTTTGAAAAGGACCAGAGGTAGGGAAGGCTTAGGGGTGACAGGACTCGTGGTCAGAGATGGTGTGCTGTTCCTTTGTCCTTATTGCTCTTAAGTAATTGTGTCTGATTGTGTCTGACTCTTTGCGACCCCTTTAGGATGTCACCAGTGATGTAAACCAGCTCTTTTTTTTAATGAATCATTTCCTTCAAGATGCCATGCTCAAAGGAAAAAGTTTCTAATAAGCTTAAGTTGGGTCATAGGCCCATCCTTACTCAGGGAGGGCAGAATATTACTATTTTTCTCATATTCTCTCCAGCAGAGAAGGTGCTCACTGCAAAGCAGACTCAATATGCTTTTGCCAGAGGGAATCCTAAGTAGCAAAAGCAACATGAGATTTCTCTTGGATGATAATTAATTTGTTTATTCCACAATGTGACAGTTATTCGACCACTGGCGGTATTCTCTGGAAAGATCTTTCAGATATTATAATCTCCTGGGGGCAGATGCATAGTTTTCTTATATGGCATCCACGATGACAAACGATTAATAGGTGCCTAGAGTCAAAATGCAAAATAAATTTCATTCCATTTTGCCTGGATAGCTTTCCTTTTACTTGTACGGGTCCCTTCTCTTGGTTTTACTTTTTACTGAAAAATTGCTTTTCTTTTTCAATGCAGCCCTTGCTGCATTGGCCAAATCTTACTTTATTCCTCAAGTAATTGAAAAACCTATCTAACACCCTCATCAGTGGGAAAAAAAAAGGTAGGCTTAGAATCTTTTCCTTTCACTGATGCATTTACAGACCCAGTTAGTATAAGACAGATTTTAGAAACACTGTTCTTAAAGTTTAAAATTAAGTTGTTCAAAGGTACATGTAGCTATTTCATTATGTCTGATGGTAAAGTACATTGATGTGGGCTGTGGTTATGAAATTGCTATTTTATTTTTAGCTAATGAAAGTAGAAATTTAAAGTGTTGAAATTTGGGTCTGTATTTTAATCATGTTTCTCAAAAGCAACTTGGGTTGGGATTTGATAATTCTGTAGAGAGAATATGAGCTCCTGGAGTCCTGCAGACCCAGGTATCCTCGTAAAACCCATGGTCATTCCAGGCATGGAAGATGTATCAAATGAGAGAGGGTGTGTGCAGACCTGGTTGAGAACCTGTGTCAAGCTTTCAACAAACATAGTTCCCTTCCATCCCTGTCTTCTTTTTGCATGACTGTGTAGAGGAGAGAGAGGCAACATAGTTGTGAGCAAAGGACTTAGGCTGAGACTTAAATTCAAAACTGGAATCTACCACATGCTAGCTACGTGGCTACTGGCAAGTGACTTAATTTCTTAGAGCTTTAGCATCTTCGAAAGTAAAAGAGGAGAGTGAAAAAGTTGGCTTAAAGCTTAACATTCAGAAAACTAAGATCATGGCATCTGGTCCCATCACCTCATGGGAAATAGATGGGGAGACAGTGGAAACGGTGTCAGACTTTATTTTTTGGGGCTCCAAAATCACTGCAGATGGTGACTGCAGCCATGAAATTAAAAGACACTTACTCCTGGGAAGGAAAGTTATGACCAACCTAGATAGCATATTGAAAAGCAGAGACATTACTTTGCCAACAAAGGTCCGTCTGGTCAAGGCTATGGTTTTTCCAGTGGTCATGTATGGATGTGAGAGTTGGACTGTGAAGAAAGCTGAGCGCCGAAAAATTAATGCTTTTGAGCTATGGTGTTGGAGAAGACTCTTGAGAGTCCCTTGGACTGCAAGGAGATCCAACCAGTCCATCCTAAAGGAGATCAGTCCTTCATTGGAAGGACTGATTTTGAAGCTGAAACTCCAATACTTTGGCCACCTGATGCAAAGAGCTGACTCATTGGAAAAGACCCTGATGCTGGGAGGGGTTGGAGGCAGGAGAAGAAGAGGACGACAGAGGATGAGATGGCTGGATGGCATCACTGACTCGATGGGCATGAGTCTGAGTAAACTCCGGGAGTTTGTGATGGATAGGGAGGCCTGGTGTGCTGTGATTCATGGGGTCTCAAAGAGTCAGACACGACTGAGTGACTGAACTGAACTGAACTTAGCATCTTCATTCAGAAAGCCAAACCAAAAATAATGATTTTTTGACTGTGCTTGTGATTTTTAAGATCCAATGAGATACTTGCTGTGTCTTTTCTCTGCACATACTGAGTACTCAATAAACTGTAGTTACTATTATTGGCAACTCACATATTTACATGACTGACTCATTTCTACTGTTGACAGCAGATACTCTATAATACATTTAAAGCAGCTTAATGATTTGTTTCTTTAACCTGTCTAGAGGATTTGGTTCATACGAATACGATGGCTCTGATCTGAATCCACAGCAAACCGTGTAACCCACAATTTCCTAGAATGTTTCTGGAGCATACCCCTGCCATAGATGGAATAAAATGAGTCATTAGGAAAAGATTTTGTCTTCATACAGGATTGGGGAATTTTTGATCAACCAAATTTTATATACTCTCTTTATTACAGGACTTTTCAGAGCCTTTAGCAGACAAGCATGCGTGGTGAGTTTCCAGAGACAAATCATGTAGGCAGAGTTTTCTAATACTGGTCTATTTTTGACCAATAAACACACTGTCATGGGATCAGGACTATTCAGAAACACTGTGATGGCACAGCTCTTTTACCACCCGCCTGTCAAGAGGCACACGGTGTGGTCATAACACAAAATCCAGCTTGCCCAGAGCAGCCACTGTGAACTGTGAATTTAATCTAGTTGTTCTTGAAAGCTGGACATTTTTTTTTTCTTCCCCCAAATTGAATTGCAGCCTATGAGGGAGAAACAAATGCTTCCCCGCTGCTCACACTCCTGCTCAGTCTGTAAATGTTAGGAAACGCCATAAAAAAGAAATTTTAATTCCTGCAGCAATAAATATGCAAATACTCATTTTCTCCAAATATGGCTAGGCATCATTTCCTCTCTTTCACCACCTCAGAGGCCCTAAGCGGGTTTGAATCTGTTGACAAAGCTTTTTCCAGCCATCTCGCTGACTTTTTCTTTTGTGTGCTAGCAATCTGTTAGCCATATTCCCAGGGAACCTGTGTGGAGAGCAAGTGTGCTCTCCCCTCCTCTCCTCCCTCCCTCTCCCCTCCTCCCCTCCCTCTCCCCTCCTCCCCTCCCTCCCTCTCCCCTCCTCCCCTCCCTCCCTCTCCCCTGGCAAGTCCAGAACTGAGTCAGTCTCAGTCTATGCTGTTGACATCTGTCATCCCCAGTTTAGTCCTTTGTTCCTAGCCTACCATTGATCTCCGAGGAATTTTGCTTGCAGAATATTGAAGTCCTATTTTTTTTTAAACGTATGAAGTGTTCTAGTTTTCTCCATATTTCTGTGCCCAAGTGAATCGTAAGCAAAAGACAAAGAAAAAACATTTCAGATATCTGTGAGTCCTCAGAAGTACAATGATGCTTCCATCCAAAGCTGAAGTTGGAAATAGGACAGGAAAGAAAAAATCTTGGGGAATAGAGTCAAACAGATTGCTCAAAGCTTGCACTTCAGATCGAAGAGCACCATTTTCTAAGGTTTGCTTCATGTGACTTGGGCAAGACTTTCTTTAGTGTCTTGTCCACTCATTATATTAAGTATGTACATTTTCAGGATCCTCTTGGCGATGGGTATTATAGTAAGATATAGTCTTGTCTTTGCACCTATGGAAATAATTTGAGCTTCACAAAATTGAGACCAGGTTGGGGTGCAATGTAGATAGGGTAGATGATGGAAAAAAGCAAATTTTGCATGCTGGTGTTAAATCTTGCCCTGGGTTGCCCACCTGTGTACTTCTAGAACCTAGGAGAATGGGTGGCACATAGTGAGTATTCAGTCACTATGTGTTTAAGGATCAGACGGATGCCTTCAGAGAGGTTGCTTCAGCTGTGAACACTTGAGCCGAGTATTTATGTGTGGAGTTGCATGTCACAGCTCAGTTATGCCATGACTATGTGTAGCGTGATTGTTAACACTGGCCAGAGAGCTGAGAGAGGAAAGCCCAGGGTGGCTCTGTCTCATCTATATGGTTTTGTGCAAGTTACCGAGTATTGCTAAGCCTGACTCGTCTCATCTCCGCAGTGGGGACAGTGAGAGCTTCAAGAGGTTTCATGCAATGGTTGATGAGGACAGAGTGTGCGAAATACCTTTGCATAGTACCTGGCATGTAGTAAGCATTCAGTAAATATTAACATTATGACTATAAACTGCGTATCAAGTGGGTTCAAATTGGATCAGTCCACAGTAACACAATAGGTCGCAGAATGCTCTGGAATGTAAACTGTGTGTGAAAATTGTAAGTACAGGCATTGAGTCCAAGATGAAAACGTGGCCTGTGTTACACTGTCAATAACTCACTGCCCCGACCCTTCGCCCCACCCCTGCAAGCACAGTGATAGTTCATAGCGTGTCTCGTAGAAGGCTCTATAAAGAGTTATTTCAAGACACTGCTCTGGAGCAATGGTTCTTTTTTTTAAAATTTTTTTAAATTGGAGGATAATGGGTTTACAGTGTCCTGTGGGTGTCTTAGCCAGGCAGCAGCTTGAATTGTCCTAACTACACAGAGATCCTCTCCCTCCTGAGCCCCCCTTCCACCCCTCACCCACCTTCTAGGTCCTTACAGGCTGGGCTCCCTGTGTTACGCAGCATCTTCCCACTAGTTACTTATTGCACACACAGTGGTGTGTGCGTGTCAAGGCCTCTCTCTCAGTTCGTCCCACCCTCTCCTTCCCCTGCTGTGTCTGCAAGTCTGTTTTCTATGTCTGCATCTCTATCCCTGCCCTGCAAATAAGTTCATTGGTACTATTTTTCTAGATTCCGTATGTATATGCATTAATGTACAATATTTGTTTCTTCTCCTTCTGACTTCACTATGTATAACAGGCTCTAAGTTCATCCATCTCACTAAAACTGACTCGTGTGTTCCTTTCTATGGCTGAGTAATATACCGTTGTGTATATGTACCACAACTTCTTTATCCACTCATTTGTCAACGGACATCCGGTCGCTTCCGTGTCCTGGCTGTTGTAAACAGTGCTGCAGTGAACACAGGGGTACGTGTGTCTTTTTGAATTGTGCTCTTCTCAGGGTGTATGCCCGGTCGTGGAGTTGTTGGGTCACACAGTACTTTTATTCCTAGCTTTTAAAGCAGTCTCCATACTGTTCTCCATAGGAGCTGTATCAGCTTACATTCCCACCAACAGTGCAAAAGGATGCCCTTTTCTCCACATCCTCTCCAGCATTTATTGTTAGGTTTCTGACTGGTTTGAGGTGACACCTGTCCCCCAGCCCTCCCCGACCTGGGGACCTTCCGCAGTTATCTGCAGTCATTTGTGGTTGTCACGACTGCAGGAGTGGGGCGGCCGAGTGTGCTCCTGGCTTTTAGGGGCTGGCGGCTGGGATGCTGGTAAACACACCTCGGAGGACAGGATGGCACCCAGGGAAGAATGGGCCGTAGAGCCCAAACCGAGAAAGCCTGCTTTGGATTTGTGGTTTGAAAAATATGTGAGTTTTTACAGACCCCTTGTCAGAGTCAACCATTTTTGAACATGAGGAATTTATAAAATTATTTTGAGAGTTTGAAGAAGGGTTAAGTCAAGTGGCCGGCCTGGCTGTGAGAACTGTCATAAGGTGACCGTCTCGGGGAGCCCCACCCCTGTTCCTCTTTCGGAGCACGGCTGCCAGGCTGAGGGGGCAGGGCAGGGAACTGCAGTCTGACGAAAATGCCTCCCAATGATCCCCTGCTCTGGAATGTCTTCAATGAGGCATTTTCAAAAATTCAAACGCACTCACTGGTGACAAGATCCTAATTAACCCAGATTTCATTAAAAATAAAGAGAGCTATTTGCAGTGATGCAGAATTTCTTCATTAGATGGTAAAACAACCCTGTGAGGTAGGCCGATAAAGTTAATTCTGGGTAGTAATAGTAACAGTAGCAGCTATCATCAGCGGTAAAGAATCCGCCTGCCAATGCAGGAGATGTAGGAGATGTGAGTTTGATCTCTGGGTCAGGAAGATTCCTAGAGTAGGAAATGGCAGCCCACTCCAGGACTCTTGCCTGGGAAACCCCATGGACAGAGGAGCCTGGCGGGATAGAGTCCATGGGGTCACACAGAGTCAGACACGACCGAGCACACACGCACGCACTGCATTTCTTGGCTGATGGCGCAGGAGTGGGTTCTCAGGTCACCAGTGGGTGCGTTCGATTATTCAAATAACATAAACTGCACATGTCACATTGGGAAAGTTGCCCAGGGAAGCATAACAAAAAGTGTATCAGTGTTTTCACCAGGGACTAATTCTTGCAGAAGACAGGTCATCATGCTCTGATCGCATCGCCGGGATGTTATTATCGTAGCTTCCTCCAGGTATTCACTGCAAGAGGCATTGCGAGGGAGACAGATCTAAAGGCTGCCTAGGGAAACTGGAAGAAGAGCATCCTGTGTGCCTGTGTGTGTGTGTGCAGGTAAGCGTGTGTCCCCCATGTGCCTGTGTGTGCAGGTATGCCTGTGTGCCTGTGTGCGTGTGTGTGCAGGTATGCGTGTGTCCCCTGTGGGCCTGTGCATGCAGGTATGTGTGTGTCCCCCATGTGCCTGTGTGTGCAGGTATGCGTGTGTGCCCGTGTGCCTGTGTGTGCAGGTATGCGTGTGTCCCCTGTGGGCCTGTGCATGCAGGTATGCATGTGTGCCTGTGTGCCTGTGCGTGCAGGTATGCGTGTGTGCCTGTGTGCATGTGTGTGCAGGTATGCGTGTGTCCCCTGTGGGCCTGTGTGTGCAGGTATGCCTGTGTGCCTGTGCGTGCAGGTATGCGTGTGTCCCCCGTGGGCCTGTGTGTGCAGGTATGCCTGTGTGCCTGTGTGCCTGTGCGTGCAGGTATGCGTGTGTCCCCCGTGGGCCTGTGCGTGCAGGTATGCCTGTGTGCCCGTGTGCCTGTGCGTGCAGATATGCATGTGTCCCCCATGTGCATGTGCATGCAGGTATGCGTGTGTACCCTGTGGGTCTGTGTGTGCGTTCACGTGCCTGTGAGTATGTCCCCTGTGAGTGTGTGTATGTTTTCTCTGTGAGTGTGTATATCTGTGTGTGATGGCATGTGTGTGTCCATCTGTGGGTATGTGCAAATACACCTGTGTATGTTCTGGTCACAGACCAGAAGCTACCTTCGCTCTGTAATTACATTGTCAGATGCAATAGCATTTGGTGTGCCTGACATTGGAATTGCCTTTGAGTTGATAATTGCTTGGCCTCGGAGCTGCCCCCGAGTCGAGTCTGGACGGATGATGTGGGGGTGCTTTTCCCTGACTCAACAGACCTGGGATGTAGACAGTGTCTGAGGAGCGCGGCCTCCCTTGCAGCCAAGAGAATGTCCTGGGCGAACCTCCCAGGCTGCCTCAGGGTCACCGAGCAGGGTCTGGTCCACAGGCTGGGCAGCCCCGGCTCAGGACCACGCAGAGCTTTGTATCCTTTATTGCTACCCTCTTTTTACCTTTTGGTTCTCTGGTTTATTTTTTGGCCCAGTCATCTGATGATGGGGGAATACAGGGAAGCAAGACACCAGAAATGACTCCGGTTGTTAACCTAATGATGCCCACACCTCGTCAAGAATCCTCCTGCGTCATCTGATGTGACTGCCTGGCACTGGGGGCAGCGTGGGTCCTTCCCTGTTGTTGACATCTCCTAAAACCAAAGATGTTTCCCCTATTCATTCTGTGTTTAAATACTTTAGATCTCTCTGATGATGATTCCTTGGAGACTTCATATTCTATACACATACATCTCTCTATCCATTGAAATAGTAATTCCTTTTCTAAAAACCTATTCTACAATTTTTCTCCCCAAATCCAGTAGGGTAGACCCTAAGGACATCAACTTCACCATTATTTGTAACTCATTTCTTCATCCTATACATGTTTTTCATTTGTATTTCTCTATCTTTTTCTGGCCGTGCCGGGTCTTGGTTGCTGTGCGCGCTTCCTCTGGTTGCAGAGAACAGGCTCTCTCCTCTGGATGCGGTGTGCGGGCTTCTCGCTGCGGCGGCCTCCCTTGTGAAGCGCGGGCTCCAGCGCTCACTGGCTGCCGTAGCTGCGGCGCGTGGCTCGGCAGCGGCGGCCCCCGGCCGGGAGCACAGGCTCAGCGGTTGCGGTGCCTGGGCTTCGCGGCTCTGCAGGTGGGGTCTTCCCGGACCAGGGGTCGAACTCGTGCCTCCTGCATTGGCAGGAGTGTTCTTTACCACTGAGCCATCTGGAAGCCTCACAGATGTTTGTTGAGTACTTACTACCTTCAAGACTTTGGGGAACCAGCTGTAAATGGATATTTAAATGTGTTTAGAGCTTATGGCCTTGTTGGGAAAGACGACAAACAGACCACTTCAATAAAATAGATCATATTCCATGAGAAGGAAATGACACGTGTGCCGGGGATGTACGTGTGATTTCCAGCGTGGCTGCCAGAAACGCCGTCCTGAGTGTTGAGATTTGGGTAAAGACCAACGGGCTCTGGTGGACCGCTGGGGAAGAGAGGTTGGGCGGAGGAAACAGCATGTGCAAAGTCCCTGGGGTAGGACAGAGCCTGGCATGCGCAAGGGACAGCGGGGTGACCCGAGGGGCTGGGACGGAGGGAGGGACGTGGGA
Organism: Dama dama; assembly: GCF_033118175.1. Classification (NCBI taxonomy): domain Eukaryota; kingdom Metazoa; phylum Chordata; class Mammalia; order Artiodactyla; family Cervidae; genus Dama; species Dama dama. The sequence continues at coordinate 81,418,493 of NC_083703.1, forward strand.
GAAGTCGACGGGGGTGTCTGCGGTACCCGGGGGCGCACGGATGCGGCAGCCGCTGCGGTGACCTTGGCCTTGACCTTGACCTTGGCGGTGACCTTGAGTGACACGGGAGAGAAGGGGACGGTTCTGAGCAGGGGTGTGATGGGATCTGTCTTATGTCGTGGGTGTTTAATTTTCACTTATTTTTTATTCTTGGCCGCACGGGGTTTTCCTTGCCATGGGCACGCGCTCGCCTAGCTGCGGCGAGCAGGGGCTCCTCTTCGCTGCGGGCCCGGCGTCCCAGCGCGGGGCCCTCTCGTCGCGGAGCCCGCGCTCTGGGCGTGCGGGCCTCAGGAGTTGCGGTGCGCGGGCGCAGAAGCTGCGGCCCGCGGGCTTCGTGGCTCCGAGGCAGGTGGGATCTTCCTGCACCAGGGGTAGAAGCCGTGTCCCCTGCATCGGCAGGCAGATTCCCATCCACTGTGCCACCGGGGAAGTCCTGTCTGTGCTTTAATCAAACCATATTGGCTGCTAAGCAGCGACTGGACTGCATGGGGGAGACAAGGGCCAAAGCCGAGAGCGGTGGCGGCCGTGGTAAACACCCCGCGGAGACAGAAGGGCAGCCTGGGCTGGGACAGAAGACGGGGAGGCGGGGAGAGGTGGCCAGAGCGGGATACGCCTGCGGGTAGAGACCGCAGGATTTATAAAGTACCTGTGTGTCTATCAGGAGAGGAATTCTTAAAAAGCTACAGCATACGCATTCAATAAAATAATGAGATTAGAGTTGTAAGAGTATTTCTATGTTATATAGTTGCATGAAAGCGTCAAGGTGAACAGCAATGGGATAGTAAATTTCCTAAGTTATAAAAATGCATATATGTGCTCAAGTATGCTATTTCCATTTTTTAAAATCTGAATATAGCAAACTTTAACAGTAGTTTTTTCCAAGTTGGATAACTAAAACTGTGTTGTGGAAGGGAAATTTCCAATGTCACCTGGATTAGTTTTTGCAGGTTTTTTTGTTTGTTTGTACATGCTAAGTTGCTTCCGGCATGTCCAAGTCTTTGCAGCCCCATGGACTGTAGCCCACCAGACTCCTCTGCCCAGGGGATTTTCCAGGCAAGAATACTGAAGTGGGTTGCCATGCCCTCCTCCAGAAGGTCTTCCCAACCCAGGGACCAAGCCCGCGTCTCCTGTGTCTCCTGCATTGGCGGGCAGGTGTTTCACCACTAGAAGCACCTCGGAAGCCCCTGTTTGTTTGTAAGCAGTGTTCATTGCTTTTCACTGTTTTTTTTTTTTTTTTAATAAAACATAAAGGGGAATATAGTCACCTCCCAAAGCTTATTATAAAGACATTTTTATAAAGACCATAACAAACCCCATGTCCCATAAAGCAGGCATATATTTTCAGAAAGGCTGTTACCAAGTTTTGGTTCACCATTTTTTCACTGTGGCCAATTGTAAAATGTTTGAGGGAAACAGAATATTTTATTTCTGTGTCTGACTCAAGATTTTCTGCTTCTCTGTGGCGACTGAGAATGAAATCGGGCATTGTTGGTTTGCAATCAGAATCCAGTACTTCAGGGGAGCAAGACCTAACAGCTTCAGCTGCCAGCAGTCAGAATGGAGATGGAGATACTTTCGGGAACTTGGCACTGATCTTCAATTCAGAAACTGCTCTTCTAGTGTAAGTTGGAGACCCTGTGAAATGAAATTGCAGTTGTTCAGGTCTATTTAAGTCTTCACGTTTATACATTCCATCTTCCAAGGATTTGTGGAGATCCCCGTAACACCGCCAATCGGTTAATGAAATGTAACTAAGAATAGAGGCCGTGGTGTTGAAACCTAACCTTACCCCCTCTGGTCAGATCTGTAAAATCTTGGTGATTGCCTACTCTTTGCAGCCCCATGGATTGTGGCCTGCCAGGCTCCTCTGTCCACAGAATTCTCCAGGCAAGAATACAGGAGTGGGTTGCCATTTCCTGCTCCAGGGGATCTTCCTGACCCAGGGATCGAACCTGCAGCTCCTGTGTCTCCCGCTCTAGTTGGTGGCTGCTTTGCCGGCAGCGCCACCTGGGAAGCCCAATCAAGAAGATAGGCATTTGCTAATAAAGAGGGTTTTATAATTTTAGGGAAATCTGTGATGTCCAAATTCAAATCTTGTCTCTATGTTTGACTTTTTCTGAATGTGCAATTGACAGAAATAGCTATAATCTCTATTATGGGTAGTTCTAAAATAGTCAAAGATAATCTGTATAATGGAAGCTGTCATATTTCTCAAGAGTAGCAATAGAAACCATAAAATCATTTGCTAACTTTGAGTCCACTGTGATCAAATCATTTTTAAAAATATATGAAATCAGACATTCTAAAGGCTGTCACAAAATGCCACCAAGTCTAAATTTTCTTTTGCTTAAGGGCACTAGTGACAGGCCACAGTGCAACATATGGGCTTTCTGAGTTTGGAAGTCTGCCATCAGCAAGGCTGGGGCCGCCTGTGGATTTGCTGCCTCAGACTGGAAAAAATTGAATTGTAAAGAACATTGTTCTCCAGTCGCACCTTCCATGGAGATGGTGACTGCTCTTTTGAGTTAGTGCCAAGGAAGCGTTAGCCGCATTGACATTCTCGTGCTTATGGTACCAGAACACAGAAGAATCTAGATTAGTGGTTCTCAATCTAGCACAGTTTTTCCCACCTGGAGACACATAGCAATGAGTGGAGACATTTTTGCATGTCATGATTTGGGGAGGGGGTCTTACTGGAATATAATAGAGACCATGGGTGCTGCTAAGCAGGCTCCCTGGGTGGCTCAGCGGTAAACCCGCCTGCCAACGCAGGAGACCCGGGTTCGATCCCTGGGTCAGGAAGACCCCCTGGAGGAGGAAATGGCAACCCACTCCAGTACTCTTGCCTGGGAAATCCCATGGACGGAGGAGCTACAGTCCATGGGATCACAGTGGGTCAGACATGATGGATGGAGTGAGTAACAGCAACATCATACTCCTTAGCAGTGGAATGGTGTGATCTCAGCTGTGTTTTTCAAAGATGCCTCTGATTTCCCTGTGGACAGGTGTGCTGTATGTGGGCAGGCACTGAAAATTCGGTTATCACTCTAAGCCATGGGAGAAAAGATGGTGGTTTGAGTTAGAGGACAGTAGAGGTGAAGAGAAGCAGGAGGATACATACTTAGAGATCATCAAGGTCAATGATAGGAAGGAATCAAGAACGACTCAGCGTGGAGCTTGAGCTGGTTTGTGAATGAAGTTTCATGTAATCAGAGGATAAAGTCCAGAGGGGAAACCCCCTTGAGAGTATGAATCACGCGGGTTGCAGCGAGGACTGGAAACAGGAGCCCTGCCTTCGCCACACCAAGTGTCAGATGATAGTTGGAGTCAAGGAGGCAGTTGGATATATAGGGATGTATTTAGAGGGCAGAGCACTGACTCGGGCAGGGAGACACATTTGAAAGTCCTCTTAGAGGCGTGTTTAAGGATATGCCCTGGATGAGATGTTTCTGGCTAGAAAACAGAGAAGAGGGCTGATGATGCATCCTTGGGGCGCTGCTATGTCTGGAGGTGGAGTAGAAGCAGCACCAGAGAGGCAGCGAGAAAACAGAAGTGCAGAAATGCAGAGGTTTCGGAAGGACGGAGTGAGTGCACTGCGTCAGTCACCGAGAAGGATGGGGAAGGTCCAGGGACCTCAGCAGCGTCGGGATCAGCAGTGAACATGATGAAACGGGCTCTGTGGAGTCTCAGATAAGGAACCCAGATGGGCGTGATCAGAAGGCACCCGTTGATACCCTAAGCTTTCTGATACCACTCATGTTTGACCCTTATGACTTGAGACACTAATAAATAGTTAAATAAGAACGAACAAAACCAATATGGTTTCACTTATATGAATCAGAAATTTTTTTCAGCTGATTTCATATATATGGGAACCATACTAGTAAATATCTTCCATGTGTTCATTTATTATTTAATTTTTAAATACAAATATATACAGGGCATTCCTCACACAGGTTGTGGAGTAGGGGCCTGGTGTTACAGAGGTGAGGAAAGACACGCTGTTTCCTTTATCCTGATGAAAGGACAAGACAGAAAGAGATAATGAAGAGGTCACTTTGTAAGTTGTGTAGGCGCCTTGAGGGAAACAGTCAGGGTGCGTGAAGAGTGAACAATGGTGGGTGTCTCCAGGGTAGATGGGTTGATTCCAGGACTCGCTGAACTTGAAGGATGCAGACTCTGCCATGCTGGTTGCTGAAGAGGAACTGTGCAAAAAAGGATGGCCCAGCGGTGCCGAGTCCGGCGAACCCCCCGAGTGGGAAAGCACTTGCACATTTCAGAAGCACCCTGTGTGAGGGGCAGGTGCAGGATTGGGCTAGGGAAGCAGGCAGGGCCTCCTTAGGAGGGAACTTGAATATTCATTTGCTATTCATTGAATATCTTTCCAAAGTTTCCTGAACAACTATTTGTTTAAAAATAAAAAATTTTTTTTGAGTAACACATAAATCAGAAAGAAGTATTTCGTAGTACAATATTCCTAGACAGCATTTTAGCAATTCGCATTACAGGAAATAATTTTCCACATTCACAAATTGATATATAAGAATGTCCACTTGCATTTCTGAAACTCCTTAAATTCTGCGCTTAAAACTAGTGTGGTGGTGATCGTGGCTTAGTCGCTAAGTTTTCGACTTTTTTTGTTTTTGACTCTTACAACCCCTTGGACTATAGCCGGCCAGGCTCCTCTGTCCATGGGATTTTCCCAGGCAAGAATACTGGAGTGGGTAGCCATTCCCTTCTTCAGAGACTCTTCCCAACCCAGGGAATGGGTTCTCCTGCATTGCAGGTGGATTCCCTACTGCTGAGCCACCAGGAAGTCTGCTTAAAACTAGAAGATGTTATCAAGTGTAGTTTGTATCTTAAGAGAGCTGATTTTTTTAAAAAGAAAAGAGTACCTGATGTAGCAAAATATTAAAAATAATCTAATGTTCATTAATATGAATTGGTTAATACCTTCTGGTCCATTCATACTCTCATTAGACAGCCATAACAATTTCTGAAATAGTTTATTTCATTGACATGAAAAAAATCCATAATATTTAGTAAGCAAAGATGAGTCAAAAAGAGCAAATATAATTTTATTTGTATTTAACTTAGAAAGATAAACATATCCTATAGATATACATATAAAACAGACTAAGAATAATTTTTTTTTTCCTGAGTGTTGAGATTCTGGGTAATTTTTACTCACTTCTTTCTACTTTCCTTTGTTATCTGATTTTTTTTTAATTGAGCATCATGAAGTACTTTGTGTTAGAAAAACACTAAAGTTTTTACTATGTTTAAACAGAACAAACTTCAGCAGCAACAGAAAAGGACATTTTTGTGAGTTAAGTGCTGCAGTTTAATCACATCTTTAGGAACCACTGAATACAGCCCCCACCTCATTTCAAAAGAATCGAGTGTTAGAATTAACGTCTACTGTGACGACCACCTGTTCTGGAAAACAGGCCAGATGGCGTTTGTCTTCTCTCTCTGATGTGCTTTAAGAGGGTATTATTGGACCTTGTAGAAGCTTCTCGGCAGCAATAGTTACAAAACATCTTTGCAACTAGGTCATTCCAGTTATCTTTTAACAAAGAGGCAAGACATTTAAAAAATGTCTGTCTCACAACTTATCCGGTAGATATTGAATGTGTTTGTCCAAAGGAGTTCATGTTTATATCCATCCTCTCGTTTTTCTTGGGTAGGATGTTTTCATCCTCCTGCCTTTGAGTAGCTGACCCTGAAAGGGACGGGACGTGATTAAGACACGCCCACAGACAATTACACTACATGGTGGAAGGCACGACTAGGACAGATTGGTAAAAAAAAAACCATCGCATTGCAAGGTGAAGGGCATTTCCAAGGTTGTTTTTTTTTTTTAAGTCAAAGTTTACTGAAGGTGTATCACATGTTCATACTTTTTATGGACTGAACTTGAGTAATTCTTTTTATTTTCGTAGCAGAAACATCCAAAGACCTCAGTCTAACACAGATGACCTTCCATTTATGTTGTAAATTAAAACGATAAAACCCAAGCCAGTGTAAATTGGTAGTCCTTTTTGTTCAATGCTTCATCTTCTGTGCACAGATTATTTTTATTATGGATTTTCCATGCTACAGATTTTCTGACTACTGGACTGTTAGAGGGGCTAAATGACTCAAATTAGGCATGGTTTAATTGGTGACCATTCAACAAGTATGCTTTGATCACCTCTTGAAGTGCATACTTTCCAAATCCTGAGATTTGGTGTGGCGTATAGCAAAGGATTAAGCATTAAATTCCAGCTCATCTTTTTTAAAAGTTTCATGAATTTTCTTAAATGTTCAGGTATTGAGATGTATTTACATCTGAGATTTACGTCTCAGTGGGGTGTTTGTTCTGAAGTCTACACCTAAGGTGAAAAGCATGTTTTGTCCAGCATCACGTAAATCTACCTGTCCAGCGGGGTATGCACCTTTGCTCAGGGACCCGGAAGTCTCGTCTCTTGTTGATTCCACGCTGTGTGTGGATGCTCGGTCACTTCCTGTCCAACTCTGTGCCACCCCGTGGACTGTAGCCCGCCCGGCTCCTCTGTCCATGGGATTCTCCAGGCAAGGATCCTGGAGTGGGTTGCCGTGCCCTCCTCCAGGGGATCTTCCCCACCCAGGGATCAAGCCTGCATCTCCTGTATTGCAGGCGGATTCTTTACCCACGGAGCCAACTGGGAAGCCCCTGATTCTACTTCAACTTCTCTCCTTTTCTAATCTAAAGAAATATTTTCCACTCTAATGGGTTAGAAAGCAGTGCTTTTATTCATCATTTATTTCCCCAAGCTTGTGAGTCACTAGTTGAACTTCATTTAAAATATAATAAAGCCTATTCAATCATATTTTTCCCTACAAAGGATTAATAATATTTTTTTGTTGGAACCAAAAAGGCATGTTGTCAGGACTCTATGAAATTTAATTTACAGCTAGTAAGGTATTTGCTACTTCAGTCTTTATCAAACCATTTCCAAGTTCTATTTTTAATCCAGGTAACAGAACATCCATATATAATATAGTAGTGTCACATGTGTGTAATACACTGTGAGTAATTATACACATGTTAAAACATGGCTCAAAATGTTTTAACTGAGAGAAGTGCATGGATTGCTTATTTAACGTGAGTTGGGCTTGGCAACCAGTGATGTGGTAATTATATTTGGAGGAGAGTCAGGGTACAAAATGAAAATTCCAATAGGGTCGGGAAACAGAGTTTAGTATTTTAAAAATATTTTCTAGCCTCTCACACACTATCTGCCCTTGAAGGGTTCACAAACTCCAGGCAATAATCAGTCCCGTGCTGGCTTGCCCCTTTCATCATAGCCCGAGACAAGTGAGGGCTGCCACATTGCCTGGTTCTGCCCTTCTCCTGCGTGCCCGCTGCCATCCTGGCTTTTCTCAGACAGGGCACACTCCCCTGGACTGTCTCCCTCACTGGACTTTGCCTTGCTGTATTTCCTTAGGCCCTCCTTGATCCAGCCTCACCTACAGAGACCTGCTTGACCGTTTCTCGTGGAGGTGACATTCTCCTTCCTTAGAAATTCCAGAGCAGTGGCACATGGATAGGGCAGGCCTGGATGTCTCACAGTGAGCTGGTAGCTCTTTAAAAACCTGTTTTCCAGGGTTTTCCCCTGGAGTCTGATTTAGTGGGTTCAGAGAAGAAAGTCATTGGGCATTGCTTGGGAATCTGTATTTCTAAAAGCTCTCCAGTTAATTCCAATGGACAATTGTGCTCAGAAAATCAGAAACATCCAGAGATCTTGCTTACTGGATATTTAGCCCAGCCTCCCTGATGGTGTTCATTATCTTTTTAGTAATTACCTCATCATCCTAAATTGATTGTAAATAACTCAGAGTCAGGGATTATTGTTATTTTGCTGTGGTAGGTAATCAAAAAATCATTTGTTGTTGTTCAGTCGCTAAGTCATGTCCGACTTTTTGCGACCCCATGAACTGCAGCACACCAGGCTTCTCTGTCCATCACCATCTCCCAGAGCTTGATCAAACTCATGTCTATTGAGTCAGTGACACCATCCAACCATCTCATCCTCTGTCACCCCCTTCTCCTCCCGCCTTCAATCTTTCCCAACTTCAGGGTCTTTTTAAATGAGTCAGCTTTTTGCATCAGTTGGCCAAAGCACTGGAACTTCAGCTTCAACATCAGTCCTTCCAGTGAATATTCTGTACTGATTTCCTTTAGGATGGACTGGTTTGATCTCCTTGCAGTCCAAGGGACTCTCAAGAGTCTTTTCCAACACCACAGTTCAAAAGCATCAATTCTTTGGTGCTCAGCCTTCTTTATGGTCTCTTTATGGTCTCACATCCATACATGACTACTGGAAAACCACAGCTCTGACTATATAGACTTTTGTCGGCAAAGTGATGCCTCTACTTTTTATTTATTTATTTTTTTCTTTTTTTGCCTCTGCTTTTTAATATGCTGTCTAGGTTTATTGTAGCTTTTCTTCCGAGGAGCAAGTGTCTTTTAATTTCATGGCTGCAGTCACCGTCCACAGTGATTTTGGAGCCCAGAAAATAGTCTGTCACTGTTTCCACTTTTCCCCCGTTTGCCATGAAGTGATGGGACCGAATGTCATGATCCTAGTTTTTTGAATGTTGAGTTTTAAGCCAGTTTTTCACTCTCCTATTTCATCCTCATCAAGAGGCTCTTTGGTTCCTCTTCAATTTCTGCCATTAGAGTGGTATCATCTGCATATCTAAGGTAATTCATTATCAAATAAGGATTGATGGATGGATGGGTCTTAATGCACTGAGCTCTTTCTAGGATTATTCTATGAGACATTATGAAATACTAATGAAATTAATGGAGTTCTAAGGAAAAAGTAGATAACGTTAATAACTGAATCCCTTGCATGCCACTAGGTGAGTGTTCATTTTCACTCTTGAATTTTTATTTAAAAAAAGCTATGATGCTCTGAAATTCCTCCATGTGTTTCTTCCAATCAGAGTAAATGATCTTTTAAAAACTTAAAAAATTGTTTCTACAAATTTCTCTCAAGTTATCTCTAAGCAAATAACGTTCAAAGGATTTTATTTTTAATGAGAGGAGCTTTGAATCAGAAAACGAATATGCAGAAACCAATTAACAGCCAGTAAATTAGAATAAAAAGAAAGAACTTTTCTACTATCAAAAGAGAGCTCTCATTTACATGCAAATATGTGGAGGGAAAAAACATTGTAAGCAGCAATTTATCTTTAATGGATAGCAGACCTAGACAAGAGACACAGATCGATAGTTTCTCAAACCCACTTCTGGTTAGAATGGCAAAGAAATGGGCCAGCATGCTTAAGGATGAACTATTTTAGTAATAGTTACTAAATTATTATTTAGTAATCTTGCCACATGAGAAAATTTATTAATTCACCCAATTGGCATTTGTATGTAAATTGTTCATTAACAACCCTCAGAATAAATTTAGAATATCTAGATCCATAGATCGTCCATGCTTCTGTCTTCTGTACTGTGAGAGATGCCGTGTTTTTCAAGAAGAGGAACTACTCTAAAGACGAATGATTACAGATGGCATAGGGCCGTTGGGGCATTGAATGCTCTAAGTCTGTGCTTAGTGAACAACTAAGATACACATTTAATTATTTTGACATTCATAGAAGGCTAGGCCTATTGATGATTTAGTTGTGATTTTCAGAAGTTTCCCTAGTGCAGTGGTGATTAACTGGTGGTTTTGATATTTGTTAATGAGGGGTGTGTTTTGTTTCCTTAATGGACTCTACCCATCCCTGTATCCCCATCTACCCACCACCCACCCGAAAGCCAAGAGCCAGCATTCGTTATGGGGACCAACTGTGTCACGTGGAGGGAACGGAAGGATTTCTCATTTGCATTCTTCCCCAGCCTGGCGTCATTCTTTCCTTCTTATCTGCTGACAACTTTACGTTCCGCTGTCAGTTTAGTAAAAAGCATTTTGGCAGGCAGTGTTTATGAAAGTCTACAACAGCTAAGGAATAAACACTTGATCCAGGAAGAATTTTCACTGAAAATCCCTTAGTCCAGAGAAAGTTAACTGCTCATGGCAGGGAGCATTGTACCCTAAATCATTTCCAACCTGGTTATCTCAAACTAACAAATCAATTCTTTTCCTTGGAAAAACAAAATACTTCACAAAACATGCTTAAGAATTGATCTGTAAATTCTATATATAATGTATAGTATGTGATGTATACATGAATGTTGAAACGGCTGTTATGCTCTCTGCATGCTTTATATATGCAATGCATGTGCAGGCGTGTGAGTGCTCAGTCATGTCTGACCTTTGTGACCCCGCGGATTGTAGCCCACCAGACTCCTCTGTCCATGGGATTTCCCAGGCCAGAATCCTGGAGTGGGATGCCATTTCCTCCTCCAGGGAATCTTCTGGACCCAGGGATGGAACCCGTGTCTCTTGCTTCTCCTGCATGGGCAGGCAGGTTCTTTACCACTAGGGGCACTGCATATATATATATGTACACACACACACACGTATGTTGTTGCTTAGTCATTAAGTCATGTTCAACTCTTTGTGACCTCATAGACTACTGCTTGCCAGGTGCCTCTGTCCTCCACTGTCTCCTGGAATTTGCTCAAATTCATGTCCATTGAGTTGGTGCTGCTTTCTAACCATCTCATCCCCTGCTGTGGCCCCTACTTTTGCCTTCAATCTTTCCCAGCATCAGGATCTTTTCCAATGAGTTGGCTCTCTGCATCAAGTGGCCAAAATTTTGGAGCTTCAGCTTCAGCATCAGTCCTTCCAATGAATATTCAGGGCTGATCTCCTTTAGGATGGACTGGTTGGATCTCCTTGCAGTCCAAGGGACTCTCAAGAGTCTTCTCCAAAACTGGAGTTCAAAAGTGTAAATTCTTTTGTGCTCAGCTTTCTTTATAGTCCAACTCTCACAGCACATGGGTACTGGAAAAACCATAGCTTCGTCTCTAAAGACCTTTGTCAGCAAAGTGATGTCTCTGCTTTTTAGTATGTTGTCTAGGTTTGTCATGGCTTTCCTTCCAAGAAGCAAGCATACATATGATACATGCATTTCATATACATTTCATGTATTACGTTCTTTGTTCAATATTTTCAGCCTATGCCATTCCCTTACTCAAAACCCTTTCTGGCCTCTTATCCCTTTGAGAATAAAATTCGAAGTCCCCACCGTGGCCTGTGAGGCCAGAGAAGAGATTTACCTCCTCATCTTTCAGATCCAGTGTTCCACTCCAGCTGTTATTTGTCCTAATTCAGCCACTGACCTTTTTAATTTTTTTCCCTTTTCCTTGAACTTGACAAGCTTGTTCTTATCTTAGTATTTGCACTACTAGGTTTCTCTGCCTGGAATGCTTGCCCTCGTGATCTTTCTATGGCTGGCTCTTTTCTTTTCTGTAAATCTAGCTCTTAGTAATTCCCTGGCTGCCAGTGGTTAGGACTCCACACTTGCATTTCAGGGTTG